>NW_027527853.1:7824786-7879595 GCF_008692635.1 Crocuta crocuta | reverse complement strand
ATCCCAGCTTAGTCCTTGGCCTATGGTAGAAGCTTAGTAAACACTCATCTCTGGTTGATGAAATGCTCACATTTCTACTCTGAGTGCTGAATGGTTGATTCCATGAGAAACTCATCCTCACGACAAATCAATTAGCCTATGGAATTCCTTTTGCCACCTGAACCCAGATTTGATCCTTCAGAAGCAGCCTGAATTCAGCCTGGCCAGCCAGCATTCCCAGCCGACTGGGAAGACAATGAAATGCACTTCCTAGGTCCCCTTCAATGGACTTGGTGCCCCAGCTACTGGCAAGTGCTGTCATCAGACCATACTCAGTGTCAGCTCCTTCAGGAATTACTGTGACTGCCCCCTCCTCCTCCAGGAACACTCGTATCCATGACAGACCCATATGGCAGTTATAAAGGACTGGCTCTCTCAATTCAACAAGGCATGAACTGAGAAAGGCCATTCTAGCTGGAGGACTCCCTGTGAGGTCACTGGTCATTTGGTTGGTCACTAAACCAATATGACAGCTCAACCTTGCCCTCTGCTCAGCTTCCTTCCCCACAGGTGGCTTTCAAGCACTTCCCTAATAAGTATCCTGCACTCAAGTTCGCCTTAGAGCTCCAATCCGAGACACACCTTCACTTCTCCCAGGACTAGAAAGAAATTCAAAAAGAGTTCTACAAGTCTTCAATATTTCTGGATTCACCTTGTGAAATTACAGCCAACCAGAGCCCTGTTCCCTCTCTATATGGTGAAGATAGCTTTGTTCTGATTATAAAAATAGTACAGGCTCAAAATAAAGTACTCTAATAAAACAAAAGTAAACGTCATGTGAGTATTAGCATGCTGCCTTTAATATCTTGGTGATGATCCTTTCATCTCTAGGTACACATTCATACATACATAGTTTTACAAAAATCTGCAAAACTACATCAATGCAGTTTCTTTGCAATCATGGACACCATACACTATGCAGACCCACAATGTATATTATACAACTTTTTGGTTTCACTTAGCTTTCTCTTTTCATTGCACCCCCTTTCTCTACATCCCCTGAATGTAACCCCTACACATTATGAGCAGTATTATTCAGTGGTCTCCTCATATTGACGTCCCTGTGGCGTTATAACTTATTCACATACACATATGGGCACAGACACTAAAGGTATTTTTGCCACTGCTTTTAAAAAACAAAATCATTTTGGGGATGTGTCAAGTAAGAAGTTGCTGCGGTGGAGGTCAAGGAGGCTGTTTCCTNGGAAACTAATTTGACAATAAACTATTAAAAAAAAAATAAAAATAAAAAAAAATAAAAATAAAAAAAAAATCATTTATTCTTTTGTATCTTGCTGTTTTCACTTAACGTATTATGGCCGTCTCTCCAGGAAAAGTGGTAAAGCCTCATCTTGTTGCATTGTATTCCACCCAAAGGAATAGGCAAGCCAACTAAATATTTGAACTTTTTTTTAATGGGTGTTGGCATTGTTTCTAGATTTTACTACTCCAGTAGTGAATGAAACCTCTTTATACTAAAGCTTCTATTTCCAAGAGATAGGTTCCAGAAATGGGACATGGGAATACTGCAGCAAAAGATGTGTCCATGTTTATATATGTATTATATACGCATAGAGAGAGAGATATCTACAGAGAGAGCTATTCGTTTCTTTCTGAAAGAGATAATGACTCACAATATTTGGGTGGGTGTACTCCTTTTCCTGCTATTCCATGAATAGGTTATTATTGCTTGTCTAAGTGGTGATTATATATTGATATCTTGCATTGATTTGCATTTCTATGGACACTAGACAAGTAGAAAAATTCTTCATATATTTAGTGGCCATTGGATTTACACATTTTGATCCTTTCTACATTTTCTATTTTTGACATGGATCTCTACTCAGAAATTGTTCATTACCTGCATTCTCAAGTTTTAAAATAGAAGTAAGAAGGTGTAAGTTGGACATGAACTGTACTGATAAGAATGAAGTAGGGAATATTGTTCTAAGGGACAAGTTAGGAGGGCTGATTAGGGGCGACTAGCAAGGAAAGGAAACAACATTGCTGAGCTACACTATTCCGCTCCAGGTGCTTCACCTACACTCACCTCTCATTTTCTCAACAGCTCTGAGAAGTTGGTATCATCGCCCTTATACATGAGGAAATTGAAGCTCATATTTTCAGGAGTGCTTCAGAGTCCCTTAGCTCCTGATTCATAGTGGGAACTTTGTGAGCCAGAGCCCCTGCTCTACCTGCACCCCACACTGCTTCGCAGCACGCTGGAAACTTTACAAGCTTTTATCTGTCCCCTCTCCACATAAAGCATCAAGTCCTCTGTGAGCTTCTCACGCTCCCTTTACAGGGGGAGGAAAGTGGGTCCCAGGGCCGTAGGGGTAACAGCTAAGGCAAGAGACCGTGTAATATTTTACAGGATTAGAGGGGTGTAGAAAAGAATTTATCTGCTAAAAATATCGACATGAAGGTGCTATGTAAGAAATCCCATCGTTCAATACCTTCTCAGGAAACTATTATAGCACCCAAGCTCTTTAGGGAGCAGTAACAGATGTTGGTATGTTAAGAATTGATCTTTTTCCTGAATTTTTTGTTCTCTTGTAGCTCAGTGACCTTCCTTAGGACAATTATTTTGAATTGTCAGGCAATTTGTTGATCTCCATTTCTTTAGGCTCAGTTAGTAGAGATTAATTCCATTCGGTAATGGCTTCTTTGCCTGATTTTTCGTGATCCATGTAGCCTTTCATTAGTGTCTACATTTGAAGAAACACACACCTCTTCCCATCCTTACAGACTTACTTTAGTAGGTAAAGATCTCCTGCCAGGTCTCCTGACTGGTGGGACTGCCTCCAGAGTATCCGTTAAGGGAGGCAGGAAGCCAGTCCCATGGCTTCTGGTTGGCAGGCCTACTACTTCCAGTGGCATGGGTGGGTGTCTTCTGTGGGGTCCCTGCCAGATTAGGACCAACTCTAAGCTGGCAGTAAAGGGGGACTGGAGGTGGGTCACAGGACTGCTCAGGGCCGCAGTCCCGCCTACAGTGGGGTGAAGGGCGAGCCACATGTCCAAGAATGAAATTGGACCTTTATCTTATACCACACACAAAAATCAACTAAAAATGGATAAAGACTGCAAAGACCTGGAATTTTCTAACTCCTAGAAGAAAATATAGGGAAAAATCTCCTTGACATTAGTTTTGACAATGATATTTGGATAGGGCACCAAAAGCAAACCCCAACAAAAAAAATTTAAGTGGAACAAGTAAAAAGTTTCTGCATAGCAAACCATCAATGAAATGAAAAGGCAACCTATATAAGGGGAGAAAATATTATCAAACTATGTATTCAGTAATAGGTTAATATCCAAAATATATAAGGAACTCCTTCAGCTCAATAGCAAAACAAACCAACAACAAAAACCAAGACAGAACAAAACCAAAACAGAAACACAATTAAAAATGGACAATTGAACTAAATAGACATTTTTCCCAAGAGAACATGCAAATAACCAACAGGTATATGAAAAGATTGTCAACATCACTAATAATTAGGGAAATGCAAATCAAAACCACAGTAAGCTATCACCTCATAATGGTTAGAATGCTTATTTTGAAAAAGATAGCTAACAGGTTTAGGGGCAAATGTAGAGAAAAGGAAGATTTTGTGTACTTGGTGGTAATGGTAAATTGCTATAGCCACGGGCGCCTGTGTGGCTTAGTCAGTTAAGCGTCCGACTTTCGCTTAGGTCATGATCTCACGGTTCGTGGGTTTGAGCCCCGCGTCGGGCTCTGTGCTGACTGCCAGCTCAGAGCCTGGAGCCTGTTTCAGTCTGTGTCTCCCTCTCTCTCTGACCCTCCCCTGCTCACGCTGTCTCTCTCTCTCCTAGAAATAAATAAAACATTAAAAAAAAAATTAAAAAAAATTGCTATAGCCACTATGGATAATAGTATAGAGTTTCTACAAAAATAAAAAACAGAGCTACCACATGATCTAGCAATCCCACTTCTTTTTCAAAGCTAACAAAATCAGTCTCTCAAACAGAGATCCACATTCCCATGTTCACCACAGCATTATCACATGGCAACTATGAGAGGCAATGGCTATGTTAATTACCTTAATTGTGGTAATCACCTCATAATATACATTTGGATTAAAACATCCTATTGTATACTTGTATACAATTTTTATTTGTCAGCTATACTTCAATAAAGCAGGAAAATACTGAATAGATTATTAAAGGTTCAGTCTCTTTTCATCTTGGACATCCTTCTTTGTACCACATTGTGATCTCATATTCAACAAACCTGACAATAGTCATAGTGACTGTAATAATTATTATAATTCTTCATTCTATTCATACTAGATTTTGCCGTGATTTTATTACAGCAGTGCTTCCAAGGGCCAGCCACTTTCTTATTTGCTTTTATGAGCACGGTCTCATTTAAACCTAAGTGTAGATAAAGTCTCACACATTAGACTAACCTAAGGTAAAAGAGGAGATATATGTTGCATTTAAATTATCCTTTTTGCTGTCCACTGGAGGCTGTAACCCCTCAGCTTTCTATCTTTCTCTGTGGGTTCCACTTGCCAAGTAAAAAGAGATGGTGACACTTAAAAAAAAAAAAAAGGCTGCAGTAAGTAGGTTGCTTGCATACGTTATCTTGGAAAACCTCATGTTCTCTTCATCAATCTCTGCACTGTAGGGAGGTTAAGAAGTAAAACGTGCTTGGCTCTGGCTCCCAACACTTGCATTAGCAAATTATTGTCTGGTTGCTTAGAAGTCCATCTGCTCCTGCTGGGTGTGGTGGTACATGGAGGTCTAAGCCCCGTAAGTCATACCCAGTCACTCACTGCCAAGGATCCAGATTTCACCGCAGCAGAGGTGATTAAGGCTTCCATGTGGGAAACAGGCCACAGGAATAGATGACTTTCCAGGGCTCTGATTGCTTTAAACTAGATGACCACAGCGGAAAGAAAGGATGCACAATTTACATAGAACTACTTTTAGGTTTGTTTTTTTTTTTCCAGCTCATATACTTCTCCACTGCAATGCAGTTCTAGGTCCTTACACTCTGATCTCTGGATTAAAAAGGGAAACTGGGGCTTTTAGTGGAATGGTTAGTGGTGTCAGTCTTTCATCAATATGCTTTTCAGAACCAGGAAGCACATAGGGCAGCATCTTGTAGGGCTTCTCTGTTGGGCTGGGAAGACTGGTGTGTATAGGATTTCGCCCATGGATGAACTCCAGACCTGCGGAGACAGAGTAGAAGCCAGGGAAAAACTGTGGACTGGAGACTCTTCTCCTGGCCTCTCTGGTCATTTGCTGTCTGATGTGCAGTTGGTAGCTTAGTATTTCGGAAGCAGAAAGTCCTAAGTATACTGTAACATGCAGTTAACCTTCCAAATCAAGTGCTTAGATTCTCCCTTCATGTGGCAGTTCCATTTTTCTGGTCCTCATTCGATGCCCTTCGCTGGTTGCAGAAGACATCCCTTCCAAACATCTCATCTACAGCAACATTCTTCCTTCCCTCGGCCAGGAACTCACACCATATGCCAGTTCTTTGCTTGAGTATGGACAATGAAGCTGCAACCAGCTCAGGAGAACTACAGATCGAAACAGAACTTGTGCTCCCACTTTCCATGAACTATACTGTGAACCCTTTAAGCTCATGACTATCCAGAAGGTGAAGTACTACATAAAATATGGACGGGAAAATTAGCAGGCTGCATTATCAAAGTAGAGAAATAGTTCCAGTATGTAACTGGAGAGTGGCAAGTTGTTCCGGGAAAAGTAGTGCTGAGATTGGTCCCCCGATTTGGGCACTGTCTGGGCACTGACACAATGCCCACTGCAACTGTCCATTTCCCCTTGAAAGGGGAGCTCTCAGACCCTCACCAATTCCAAAGCTCCCAATAATGCTCTTGGGTGTCAGCTAACTTACAGTTTCAACATTTTTCTCCATTTTGCTTTCTCCTTCAGAGTTCCTACTACAGACCACTGAAGATGGGACCTAGGGTTCAAAAGGGTAAATTCTGGGGGCTCCTGGGTGGCTCAGTCGATTAAGCATCCAACATGGACTCAGGTCATGATCTCATGGTTTGTGAGATCGAGTTCCACGTTGGGCTCTGTGCTGACAGCTCAGAGCCTGGAGCCTGCTTCGGATTCTGTGTCTCCCTCTGTCTCTGCCCCTCCCTTGCTGATGCACTGCCTCTCTCTCTCTCTCTCTCTCAAAAATAAACATTAAAAAAAAATTTAAGGGAAAATTTTGCCTATCCAGAACCTCAAAACTTCCAGATACCTTCAAAGCACAAAAGAGGCTGGGTGTAAACTTTTCCTGACACAAAGGTAGCTAACTGCTTCTCCTAGCCAGCCAAACCACTAGTAGTATTTTTTACTTTGGACACACCACGTGCACCTCTTTGAGTCTTAGGAGAGAAGACTTGCCCAACCAGACCATGGTGAGCATGACAGGAGATATGCTAGGAAGCGAGGGGGACAAAAGTGAATAATAAATGCTTTAGAAACTAAATTGTGCCACCAGTATTAATGAACAGTCATTACTCTTAGTAATAATTAGCTTATGCATAAATGAAAGTTTTGATGCATTTCCAATGTAACTGATTACTAGAGCTATTGTTGAGTGATTCTTAGCATTCCTGGGAATATCTGAAACCCAAGAGTTCTCAGCCAAGTTCTATTAAGAGGTTAAATTAATGGAAACCATTGTGTGCGTGTATGTATGTGGGTGGGCAGTGGGCTTAAACATTAAGTGGATAGATGGCATATACACATTAAATTCCTCAGTCTGAAAACCAGAGATTAAAAAAATGTCCCCTCGTGCAAAATTCTTGCAGAGTCATCCTTCTCTCAACTCTCTGTACAATTTCTTAGGGGTACCTGGCTTCCGTTTTCAGTTTATAAGCATTTTCTAGAACTCTAGTAAGTCGAATATTGGATACAGACAGAAATTAATTCCCTTTGAGTCAGGCTTTCAGGAAAAGCTATTTCTCCTCCTGAGCCCACTTCTACGCCATCGTGTACCTGTGCTACCGTTCCGTTGGCAGTCAGTCTCTTTGCTCCCTTCCTTCCATGGAAACACTGTTGGCACCTATTGCTCATCCAATTTACCATCTCCCCAAGACCTTGAATTTGCCAGGGAGAGGGAAGTTATTCTTTGTTTAAATTTTTGTAATTATTTTTCATTTTTTTGCTATCATATATTCTTCCTCAATAGAGAGTCACTCTTCCCCAGTTGTTGTTCAGTGGCCCTCAGTGACCACTGAATTCCCACACCTCTTTGCTGTAATCATGTTGCAGAATTAATAGCATCAGTGTACCAAGGTGGACCCACAACTGGAAGAAATTGATGCAGCTTCCCAAAATACATGGGCTACTCCCCCAAGTTATGTATTTGAAGAATCTGCCTCATGAACTATGTGATCTATATAAGCAGAAACATTTCCTAAGAGAAATTACCATACCACAGTTTTATTTTTCTGAGACACAAAGCATGAGATATAATGGAATTTAATACAGTATCATGCAAAGAATAGACCATTACTCACAAGAAATAGCACATTACTTAGCAGCTGACAAGAATTACTAGGGAACTTCCTGCAACAGCAATCTACATGAGCAATAACTGAAGACTAAGGCTCCCTCTTTCTCTCTCACCAGATGGCCAATACACACTTACTGCTGTTACCTAGCAGAATTCAGAATCACACGTCATGTAATGTAAGCCTTCACCATTGTTTCTCAGACTTCGGTCTGCATAAGAATTACTGATCAAGTGTGTTAAAAATTTAGATCCCCAAGACTCAGAGATGCTAGGCAAGTGCAAATTCAGGTAGAGACCTAAAAAACAAAACAAAACAGAAACACAAAAATAAAAACAGCCACCTTCATGTTTAATGTGCACCCCAGGGAGTTATGATGCAGTTACTACATACTTGAAATAACACTACTTCTACACTGCAGCAGAAAAAATTAAAATTCAGAAATATGTATCTGCATGCCCAAGGTCAATGACCCACTTATCAGCAGAGCCAGGACAAGGAATGATTAATCATAATCATAAATTAAATGTTTTATGGGAGATTAGAAACAAATCTCCTGCCTCCCATGCAAAAGAGTCCACCATTTACCTCTTCCTGACCCGACCCCCCCTTCTTGGCTGTCATCATTGCAGGCATCTTTAAGGTATTAAGCATATACTATGGTTAAGACACTGAGAATAAAAGGTTTAGAGATAGGGAGCTCAAGGCATAGCAGATAATTGTTTATAGATATAAGAAAGAATGTGGTAAAAACAAACAATGAAAGAAATGACTTTATTGGAAAGATTCTTAAGGATCCACTCAATATTTATGGAGTTAATGTGACAAGAATGAAGACAGGCATTCAATATAGTAACTTCTCCATTTTTCCTTTATCCGTAAATATTTATTGAGTATTTATTATATGCCATGTGCTATGCTAGGCATCAGGGATACAGAAGAAAATAGGAAATGCAAGGTTTCTGAATTTTGAAAGGGTAACTTCTTGGGGGGGGGGATGAGAGACAGATAATTAACAAAATCATAATTAAACAACATAATTACAAAAGAAAGAAAGTGTTCCAGAGCAAACAGATATGGAAATGCTACAGAGTCAGAGGAGGAAAAGGTAAAGAGTAGTTTCAGTGTGATGGCCAGACAAAGCTACTCTGGAGAAATAACATTTCATCTGATACATAAAACCACATAGAGACCAACTATGTATGCAAAGAGGTAATAAAAAAACAGCATTCCAAGTAAAGGGAACAGCACATGCAAAGGTCCAAATAAAGGGGTAAGCTTGCCACAATAAAGGAAAAGAAGCAAGAACAGTTTGATATTTGAATAGAATGCAGAGCATGACAAAGTGGTATAACATGAAGTCCAGGATGGAGGCAGGAGCCAAAGCATTTGGGATTTTGTAGGGCACAATACAGAAACTCAATTTCAAACCAAGTGGAGCAGTTGGTCATGAAAAGCAGAGATATTACTCAATTTGCATTTTTAGAGCTCACTGGATGTTCTGTGAAAAATGAATTAAAGGGGAGGATGGTCATAACAAGGAAAACAAGAGACTACTGCTTATTGTTCAAGATGTTTCATGGTCAGAGAAGGAAGACACTCACCAGGAACAAGAAAAAGAGGAAGGCGTACACAAGACATCATTTGCTATTTGAAGTAGCAGTGTACAAAACGAGGCACGGGCTGTGAAGTCCGGCACCCGAGACCATCCACCCCCTGGCCCAGCCCACATCATCGGATTTGTCTTCCCACCTGTGTACAAAGCAGAGTGGACTCCTGGTCTCCAACTGTCCTTTCCATGTCCAGGGTCGTGCTAATTCCCTCCCATCTCCATTTGTTCTTGCCAAAACTCTTTTATCTTAAATGTGAAGATGTACACGTTTCTTCCTCCACAAAACTTTTTCCCTCAATCAGATACAATCTCTTTTTCCTTGGAGAATGCATTTCAATTCACAGTTATGCCCAGCATTATTGCCATTTATTTCTGTATCTTTCCTTCCCCAAGAGACTGAGCTCCTTAGGGGAAAAATGGAGTCTCACTTTTTATTACCCATGATGCTTGGCACAGGACCTCAGAACGGAGCAGGAGGAGTTCTAGCATCTGAACTTGACTAGCTCCAGAGCTTCATTCCTGGCTCTCACCCACTGCCCGACCACATGCTGTCCCAGCTTGCAGTTCTATGGAAAAGACCATGCTACGTTATGGCTTGGCCCTTCATTCTCCTTCTATCATATGCACAGTATGCTTTTCAGCCTTTTATCTGCCCATGAATGAGTTTTCATCTCTCAAGACTTAGCCAAGGGTCAATTTCTTTATGAAGTATTTAATGGCACCCCACTCTCTCCTCAAATAGAGCAGACAGCTCCCTGTTAGAGGTTCTCCTCCATACCATATAACTTAAAACATAACGCTCTTTATGGATTATTTAAAATGGATAATATCTTGCAAAGTATTGCTAATATATGAAAATAAATGTAAATGCTAAGCCAACAACTAAAAAACATCACAAGAAAAAAAACTACAAAAGACAAGAAATACCAGGTTTTTTTTTTATATGGTGGAAATCCCGGATTTAGCAGAGAAAGCAGAGCTCAAAATGGCTGGATGCCCAGCTGAACCATCTACAGTGAAGCTCACCAGTTCAAAAGCCCTGCATGTATGCACAATACACCAGCTTTGTTTATGTACCCCACTCTTAAACCTATACATATTCACACAGTAAGTATTAGTAAAAAACCTCTACTGAAGAGAAAGGGAAATCAGAAGCTACAGAGATAAATAGAGGGGAGATTCCTCTTAAACTATAATTAATTTCTCCAGAAAGCAAGAATGCTATAAAAAGAAATATCCATAGCATTTTAAAAATAGCTCCTAAAAAATAAAAACGTGAAAAAAACTAAAACGTGAAAGCAGAAGTATGCAAACACACACACACACACACACACACACACACACACACACACACACACACAGGAAAATACAATTAGGAAGATCTCAAAGATCTCCCTCAAGGAGAATAAGATACTTGAGAGATAAAAATTATTACTTTAAAAAAGAAAATCAGAGGATTAATCATGGGTAGTTCAAATACCAGAGGAAAGTATATGGAAAAATGGAGGGTGGAGCAATACTACAGAAATACAAAAACTTCTCAAAGCCTTTAAAAACCCTAAGGTACGTAATGTCAATTTTCAGAGTTGGGGGTTTAAAGAGAAGATCTGGCAAGACCCCAGAGGAAAAAATACTTTACAAATAATTTGAAACAGAGGCACCTGGGTGGCTCACTCAGTAAAGCGTCCATCTTTGGCCAGGTCATGATCTCATGGTTCATGAGTTTGAGCCCTGTGTCAGGCTCTAGGCTAACAGCTCAGAGCCTGGAGCCTCCTTCAGTTTCTGTGTCTCCCACTCTGCCCCTCCCCCACTCATGCTCTGTCTCTCTCTCTCTCGAAAGATGAATAAATATTAAATTTTTTTTTAAAACAATAAGAAGAACATCATCAGATTTCTCACCAGGAATACAGGATACCAGGGAGCAATGGAGTCATGTCTTTAAACTTCTAGGGAAAGTAATTTTCAATGTGGAATTCCATCCTCAGTGAAACCATGATGGATGTTTAAGGGTAAGATAAAGACATGTTCAAGGACACCAGGTCAGAAAGCTACTTGAGCATGTTTTCCTTCACAGCAAATGGTATTTTATCAGGAAGCAGAGGATGTAACCCAGCCAGAGGAAAAAAACAGAGAAGTCAAAGATATTTCTAGAATGACAGTACAGGGAAGTCCTGAGATGAAAACTCCACAACAGGCATAGGAATAAAATATCTCAGATGGGCCAGGAAAAGATTGCNTCATCCCCACAAGTGTCCTCCTCCATGCCCATCCCCCCCCCCACATCCATCAGTCCTCAGTAGTATTTTCATTGTCAAGATGATATAAACACTAAATACTCATAGAACCAAGTTCTGATGTAACTGGACTGAATGAAGAGGGGAAGGGAAGTATGTTGGAGGGGGCTGCAAAATGAACATTACCGATTAGACCTATCTACATCAAGAGATAATCAAAAAAATTTTTTGTCTCAAAAGTCAAGAAGTATCAGTAAAATATCAACTACACAGAAATAGCTTAAAGATCAGCTGGGGAAAAAAAAAGGTTGCTGCTGGGGAACAGAGAAGGAACAAAAACAGGTAGGAATTGGGGGGCAGGGGGAAGGAGTAACCGCATGTTTTAGTACTCTTGCCAGAAACATTTAAACAGACTTGTGATGTATGAACTATTGAGACCATTCTTCTTCCAGTCTCTCCAATATAAATAAGAGGACAACATACAGAATAGGTTTCACTATCTGAAGAACAGTACACTTTGCAAAATGATGATTTATTGCCATATGTGACCCAGAAACATAATAATTTTGAAGGTGTTGGGCAGTTTTTATATAGTTTAGAGCCAGAATGTCCTTCCTGGGCACATAAAATCTTCCTTATTTAAAATCTCTTTTAAAAATTTCATGGTATTTTTCTACACCACAAAATATGATCAGTCAAAATAGGTTCATTCATTCAGCGATTCTTTTACTGAATGGCCACTAAGTATCAGGGACACTAATGCTGATCCTAAGAACAGGGAACAAGCAGAGTATTGAGATTATCAGACTTGCATTTTAGACGATGCTGTGCTGTTCTATGGACTAGACTGAACTACAGTCATTACCACCTTATTGAATACCCGAAATTTGCTGAAAGAGATTTCAGGTGCTCTCATCATACACACTCACCCCCACCACACACACACAGTAACTGTAGGAGAAAATGTGTTAATTAGCTTGACTGTGGTAATCATTTCACCGTGTATATCAAAGCATGTTGCATACCTTGAATTTTTATTAAAAATAAATTTTTAAATCGGTAGTGAAGACTTAAGGGCACCACAATAGTTCAATTAAAAGCTGAGAGAGAAAACTAGAGTGAGGACAGTGGAAATGAAGAGAAACCTATTCATTTGAAATACATTTTGGAGGTGAAATCCAAATTTTTTGGTGGCTAACTGGACTTCAGGCTTGAAAGAGGGAGGCACTAAGGATAGTTTCCAGTTTGGGGGAACTGAGCAACCAGGTGGATGGTGGTGCTTTATAATTGGGATGGGCAGCAGTTATACTACTGAATCACATGATTATCTCATTTATGCTTCTTCTTTACAACAACTGGGTTTTCAGTGAGCTCAAGCCCATGGAATGAGGCATTTAGAAACTTGGAAAGAACTTCCAGTCTTTCTTCTTGACATTTTGGGTTTGACCCTCAAGGAAAGGCTCTCTATTCCTATTTTTACTCAAATAAACCTTGAATAAATGAAGTTAAGTTTGGGGCCAGGATTTTTTGTACTGAAACCACAAGCTGTTCTTTTAGTTTTACTGTTTTCTTAGGACTTTAGCAGGGTTTGGGGTGTCTGGGTAGCTGAATCAGTTGAGTGCCCGACTTCAGCTTAAGTCATGATCCCACAGTTTATGATTTCTAGCCCTGTGTCAGGCTCTGTGCTGAGAGCCTGGAGCCTGCTTTGGATTCTTTGTCTCCCGCTCTCTCTGCTCCCCCACCCGACTCAGACTCTGTTTCTCTCTCTCTCAAAAATGAATAAACATTAAGAAAAACTTCTGAAAAAAGGACTTTAGCAGGCTATTCTATGCCTTACTCTAGTATCTCTAGTAGAGTATCTCTAGTGGGCTGGCTGAGTGTCTGATTCTGCTTCCTAATCCCAGAAAACACATCCACAACTCAGGTGGCACCAACCAGAGCAAACCTAAAGGTCAGCTCTCTGAGTGGTAGGAAAAGTGTTAATATTTCTCTTTGGAGCCGTATTAATAAATAGTACATTCTACGGTCAGGAAGATGTGGAATACGTAATATGTAGGCATGGTAGAATGGATAGGGTTGGAATATCCAATCAAATGGGACCTAAGGAACTCCTCAAGATTGAAGATGCACATATACCTGCTTTACCACCCTGAGACTGTTTAACTGGCCAGAGACAAACTGATCATTTTAATCATCTTCAACTGCACTAATTCTGTGAGGTAAATACTTCCAGGTGAGATGTGAATTCAATTTCCAATGACAGACTCTATTGTGAAGAGGCGGAGGATCAACCAGGTGAAGGACAAGAGGGGCTGGACAAGAGCAGCACAGGATGGAGGGGAAAGCACGCTCCTTTGATCCAAACCAGTCAGCATCTGGGAGTCTATCTGGAAAACAGCTGGAGAAAACATCAGGCAAATATGCTATTCTTGGCTTGAAAGAAAAAAAAATCAAGTATGCTTTGAAACTATTAGGGGAAGCATCTTTTACCTCTCTGTAAGTAAAATAAAACCATTAGCTTCCTAAGTCGGTAAATTAATGTGTCAGTGCCAAGCCAGAAATCCAGATTCAGACTCAAGATGGCCTCATTCTTTCTACTACAAGCATTAGTTATTAACACACTAGGTACGATTTGTTGCCTCCATTGTACTTGCCTGGACCAAGCTAAGAAAATTATTAGTATTTCTTTTCTCAACTTCATGCAAGTAAAACATTTTCTCTTAGGGGCACCTGGGTGGCTTAGTCGGTTAAGCGTCCGACTTTCGCTTAGGTCATGATCTCGCGGTTCGTGGGTTTGAGCCCCGCGTCGGGCTCTGTGCTGACAGCCAGCTCAGAGCCTGGAGCCTGTTTCAGTCTGTGACTCCCTCTCTCTCTCTGACCCTCCCCTGCTCACGCTGTCTCTCTCTCCTAGAAATAAAACATTTAAAAAAAAAACAAAACATTTTCTCTCAGCTTGTGCAACGATGCACCTATCTCTCAATGAGCTTGTGTGACAAAAAGGCTTCCAGGAACTTCCAGAGAGGCAAGAGAAAAAAAGAATAAAAAAATATTTCCCTTATGTGGAAATGTTTCTGATGTTGAATCAAGTATTTTAATAGAAATAAAGGCATGTCCCAGTCATTATGAGAAATCTCACGGCGGGGAGGGGGCTCGTGACAATATTCATATTTACAGTGAGCAGAGTTTAACAAGAAAACAGAACATAAATGCTGCTGAAACCTTAAGCGTCTAACACATTTTATCATTTTCTGAATGTTTTAAGTATGAGAATGTGCAAGCTCCTATCACAGTTCATTCTTCAGGAACCAATGAGTAACCCAAGAAGGAGCAAGTATAATCTATGTTGAGTTAAAAATAGACACACATGCATACACATTAACTTTTTCTCTACATAATGTCCATGAAAATACCCTAAATATCTTGTTAAAGTCATTTAAATTCTAATATAGTCTTCAAATTAGACATTAAAAACTAGGTTGAGCATACCTCAACCACATCAACATTTTCTCAGAATTGTTCATGCTTCATCTCTAAGTACAACCTCAGCAGTCCTCAAGCAGATCTCACAGAAAGCTTTTCTTTATTTAAATTCTTAAGGAATGACAAAAAACTTCCTTTCAGACTTTCAAAACAATGGCATTTGGTTGTGCAAAGTAGATCCTCACCCATAAAAAGAAACATGCCTGAACTGTGAGTTGTCTATGAAATGGACCTTATCTTATAAACAAGGAGTTTCTTTCAGTATAGTGTTCTTTGTTAAAGTTTCTCCCTCTTGGATCACAGCCCAACATTCATTAGAGACCTGTTAGAACCCCGCTGGAATGCTCCGGGACTTGTCTTGATGAGCACTGGGTTTGTCAGTCCGCTGAGGGTACTTTCGTATCAATCTTTGGAAAAACAGCAAGCAATTCCTCAGAGCCAGTCAATCCTTCTAAAACATGGAAGAGAGCTTTCCCGGGCTACTTCACTTGCAGTCCTAAGTTCTTAAGTCTCCCTCAATATGGGACTGACAGCAGGCAAATCATGCACTATAAGAAAATTGTCTTCCTTGGGATACCTGGGTGGCACAACTGGTTAAGCTTCTGGCTTCAGCTCAGGTCATGATCTCGCGGTTCCTGAGTTTGAGCCCCGTGTCAGGCTCTGTGCTGACAGCTCAGAGCCTGGAGCCTGCTTTGGACTCTGTGTCTCCCTCTTTCTCTCTTCCCCTCCCCCTATCTAAACCTCAAAAAAAAATTTTTTTTTAAAGAAAATGGTCTTTTTTCCTCTCCACTCTCTTTCATGGTCTCTGTCTCTGCCCTGGGGCTTACCCCGGGAACCACTAGTCCCCCGGGCTGCTTTGGGCAGCCCAGAACTTTGTCCCAGATCCTGCCTGCCTCCTCAAACCATATAATCAGTTTTCATCAGGAGAAAGATACAAATCAGGACCTACACAAACCAATGTGACATATGACTACATCATGGTATTAACAATTGATAATGGAATAATAGGTCCTATTAACACAAGGGTGTTTCCCTGAACTCCCAGATGATTCCATTCTGTTGGCTACTATTCTGCTCATCATGTCAAAGAATAGCACACTCATTACTATTCCTCCCACCCTGCATCTATAGCAGGCTACTCTAACTGACGTATTAGACTTCTTGGAAGGAGTAGATAAAGCCTCAAAGTCCTTTGCAGAATCTTTCTTCAAGTAGGCAGCACTAATTTATATTAATTATTTATAGCTATGTTCAAATTACCCTAAAATGTTGTGATCTAAGTAAACCAATATTTATTATCTCACAATTTCTAGGGGTCAGAAGTACAGGTTTGGCTTAACTGGATGCCTCTGATTCAAGATCAAAGTTCAAGTGGGTTAAGATCTGTTTCCAAGCTAAGGCATTATTGAGCAGACAGCCATAGGTCTTTGTTGGCTGTTGGCCAAAGGTTTCTATCACAGGGTCCTCCTCATAGGAGGGTTCACATCCTTCAACAGGATGGTTCTTGGCATCCCATAGAGCTAGTAAGTAACAGGTAAGGGCAAGGGAGAGGAAGCCACAGCCTCATTCTAACTTAGTCTCAGAAGTGACACTCTGTCACTATTGCTCTATTTTACTTGTTAGAAGTGAGTCACTGGGTCCTGTTGGCAATGAAGGAAAGGGGATTACACTAAGACATGAAAACCAGGAGGCAGCGATTGTTGAGGGCTGTCTTAGAGGTGGCATACCTTACTATCAATCTATGAGACTGGACATGCAATATGGACCTTACTCTACAAATTACTGTTAACTAATTTCAACTGAAGGCATGAAAACTTGAATTTAGTAAATGATCAAAATCTAAAATATTAGTCTTTCTTGAAACTAGTGTTTTTAATGGAAAAATTTCTTTAAGTTTTCTTAAAAATGAACTACTTGGGGCACCTGGGTGGCTCAACTGGTTAAGAGCCTGACTCTTGATTCTAGCTCAGGTCATGACCTTGCAATTCATGGGATAGAGCCCTACCTCGAGCTCTGTGCTGACAGTGCAGAGCCTGCCTGGGATTCTCTCTCTCCCTCAATGGGCCCCTCCCTGTGCATTCTCTTTCAAAATAAACATTAAAAAATGAACTGATTTTGGACAATAGTGATTTCCTTCAGAATTCCAAAAGAACAGTACTAGGTCTGCAATGAAATTTCCTCCTGTAGATGATATTTACAGTTTTTTATTTAAAAATGTAACAGTCATCGAAAAAGATAATAAAACCTAGATGAGTATAAGGAAAATTTACTTATAAACTTCACAAATAAACTCAACAGTTTAGCCTCCGCCCATCCCCCTAATTAGTACATTAGGATATTTATTTTACATTTTAAAGTTTCACACTTTGTGAACATGTTTAGCATTTTCCCAAAGGGAAACAAAACTGGAAATGTTACTTTATCAAGTACATGTCAAGATGACTCATTCACTTGCATGCATACAGAGACCTGAAGGGAATAGCTGTAAAAAACACTTGGGTCACAGCATAGTGTGGCCCTGTGTGAATTCCTTATTCCTGCAAAATCTCTCACTGCCACAATAATGGTTTAGCAATAAAAAGAAATTCCAAGAGAGGAAGGCATATTTTTTCTGCCTAACCGTATTGAATGGTTATGACAAAAGTTACGACCCTTTTTAAGGAAGAAGATACAACAAATCAGTTTTTCTTCTATGTTTAGCACTTTTTTTTAAACTATTTTATTTACCATGTTTCACAAAGGTCATTATTCCCACTATTGATTCTATCCTATCTGAATACCCTTGGTCACTTCACAGTGTTTTAGGTTTGGGTTTACTACCAGAGTCTAAGAAAACCATGCTATTCCTTTAATATAGCTTTAAAAACATATTAGTAATAATGTTAGAGTTAAAATATGTACCTCATTAGGTCTTGGGAGAACTGAGTGGGACAAGGCTGGCACATAGCAAGCATACAATGATGGTAACAATTTGGAAGGGAGAGTAGGGGCCAACTGACTTCTCTGAGCAAACTATGCTTAGAAGTTACTATGTACAGTGATGGGGGAAAAGAGGACTCTAAAAAGCTTTAACCCCCACAGAAATTTGTAAAGAGGGGCTGAAAGAAGACACATCTGTCAGGCCAAGATAAATGAAAGAAGGGAAAAAATGTTTTTTCAATTCTTTTGGTCCACATTTACTCCTTAAATGGTTTATGGAACATTTTCAGAGATTTCAGAAATTGAAAATATCTTGTTGTAATCATCTTAACTCTGACCTGGGAAATTCCTGCAGATTCTGTTTCCTCCTTGTACAATCTCTCCTGCGTCTGGGTTCCCTTTCATACTCGACCTTAAACTATTACTGTGGCCTAGATGGCTAACTGTCTATCAGACATTCAAGTTCTCCCTCTCTATGTTGAGCTTTGGCTATGAGAAGATGGTCTAGCCAGTGACTAGATTTCCCAGCTTCCGGCACAACCAACCCTACAACTAGTTCTTTGAGAGAACGTGGAACTAGTGGAACATGAAGGGAAGTGGTGTCACTACCAGGGTGGGATAGCCTTCTTTCCCCATGTGCTGGCTGAAGAAAAGGGAAAGTCCAAAACAGAGGACAGAATTAGCTCAGGTCCCTGAATAATCACATGGAAAGCCACCTGTGAAACACAGACACCTGGCTATTATTTGAGTGAAAAACCAATTTTATATTGTGTTAAGCCACTGCAATTTGGGAGCTTCTTACATACCAGCTGGCACTCTCTTAAGTAATCATTACCCAGCTCCAGACTAACCCTCTTGCTAATGACTAGGGAACGCCACAGACCTGTCTCAGCTGATTACTATTCAGCAGCCCACACCATCCATGGGTGCTTAAGACTGTACCCAGTTACCCAGCAAGGGTGTCTACCTGCCGAAAAAACCCAACTACTCCTCTAGACCTCAAAAACCCAGGAAGAGAGAGGAGAAAATGTGTTTGCTAACAGCTAGCTCTGGTCTCTGTATCTCCTTGAAATTTCATGGTCTGGTCCCCAAAGTTCTATCAGAAAAACACTGCCATAAAATCACAGCTAATGGGTATGCCTGGTTGGCTCAGTTGGTTAAGTGTCTGACTTCCACTCAGGTCATGATCTTATGGTTTGTGGGTTCAAGCCCTGCATCGGGCTCTGTGCTAACAGCTTGGAGCCAGGAGCCTGCTTTGGATTCTATGTTTCCCTCTCTCTCTGCCCCTCCCTGACTCACACTCTGTCTCTCTGTCTCAAAAATAAACAAACATTAAAAATTTTTAAAAAACATCTACTGGATTTTGAAAGGTGAGGCACAATTTATTGGATACAAGATATAGCAAAGCTAATTGTGACATCAGATGACATTAAAGATATACTTCAATTGCTAAGTCAGAAGAAAAAGCAGAGGTATAGTCCAAATTAATTGCCAACCACCAATAGCTTAGGTATCTGCTTTAAAGAATCAGGAGCCAGTATCCACTGATCTCAGTTTCAAAGCTTTGCTGACTTTCTAGGATGTAGTGGAGTCCTAAATAACCCACTGCACAAGTACTAGTCCGCAGCAGAGGAAAGTGGATCTCCAACATCTCCCAGACAGAAGGCAGTTGTCAACTCTACTCCAACCATGTGATACTGATGGACTTCCTATAGAGTTCCAGGGTGCAGCAGTTCACACCCAGGGCTCCTGAGACCTAGTCCATTTGAACACCATATCCACAGCTGTGTTACTGTATCTGCTACAAAAGGCCAGCAAAACTGGCTGCAGCCCTTGTCCTAGTCACCTAAGACCTTTGGTGGTCTACACACAACTAGATTTTTTTCTACGAAAAACAACTTAAAATGGAGTATGTCCTAAAAATAAGGCAGAAGGCATTTGATTTAGGATACAAAGACAGTGAGGTAATTACAAATTGCTAACTCTATCCCTAATTTTGTTAGTTTAAGTTATTAAAGATTAAAGCCCATTAAGCTTTTGGCTTTATACATGTTAGGCTAAATAGCAAAGCATCTTTCTATGGTCATTTGTATGGCAAATGTAACTCATAAAGCATGCAAACCATACTTACGTAAGAGGGTACTGGCTCTTACTGCAGCTTTTAAACAAAATTATTTTTACTACTTCTAAGACCCAAGTCACCGAAGTATAGCTAAACTGTTTAGATTCTGGCGAATCACTATGGAAGCAGAAATCTTGCATTAGAATAACAACAGAGAAAGGGTGCCATTAGAATGGAGTTNGAAGTATAGCTAAACTGTTTAGATTCTGGCGAATCACTATGGAAGCAGAAAGAATTAGAATAACATTAGAATAACAACAGAGAAAGGGTGCCATTAGAATGGAGTCAGTGCCAGTAGAGATGGTTTCCTCCCTCCTGTCCCTCTCTACTCTCAGGAATGGCTAATAATGAATACACTTTTTGTGGAGAAAAAAGGTGTCAACTCTGATGGAGATAATAAACTCCATGTGTTTCCTAACTAAGCTATAAATAGTAAATTCAAATTATACCTAATTACAAATTATCCAATCAATTAAACTATGAGGCCTGTGTATGCCCCAGTGAAAATGAAAAATAATTATCCTGAGATATTTTTACTAAAAACACATTCACCTGAAATACTGAAGCAGTACACCACTCATTCTGGTCCCTGGCCAGAACACATACAGATTCTCAATTCTCCAGCTCAATTTACACATGTGAAGTACAACCCTAAATAACAAGTGGATAGAATGTGACTTGTACCAGACTATTGGCTGACCTGGACTTCATAACTTGATCCACCTAGTGGCTGTACCAAAGACTAAGCTTTGTCAAGGTTAATAGAAGGGCTTTGGTGATGGCCACTCAATTATCCCGAGCTAGATAAATGTAATCTTTCACCAACAACTATTTCACATAATATTTACTACCTCAAATAATAATGAATTACTATATTCTAAAATTAGTAAATTAAACAGGCCTGATAGAAGGGTTTGTTAAAGGGGCTGGGGCACCTGGGTGGCTCAGTTGATTAGGCATCTGACTTCGGCTCAGGTCATGATCTCATGGCTCATAAGTTCAAGCCCCGTGTCACTGCTCTGTGCTGAGAGCTCAGAGCCTGCAGCCTGCTTCAGATTCTCTATCTCCCATTCTTTCTGCCCCACCCCAACTTTCACTGTGTCTATCAAGAATAAGCATATAAAAGAATTTTTTTTAAAAGGGGATAAAGTGAAGAAATAAGGTAATGAATATGTTGTAAACCTACCTGTGCCAAATACTGGGGGAGGAGCTTCACATACAAGATTGCATTTAGTCCTTAACAGTACTACCATGTGGTAGAACTATGATTCTTATTTTACAGATCCTGACTGAGGCTTCATTTGGCCTAAACACACACCTAATGAGTGTTGGGGCTGGAATTATACTCTTTGGTTCTAAAAGCCTTTGTCCATACTACTACATAATCTTGCCTCTCAATTTCTCTGAGTCACTCTTCTTATTGGTAAAGCTGTAGATTTAAGGTTGTTAGAACAAGATCAAAGGATATAAATTTGACTATGTTCCTACAAAACATGGCAAGATCTAGGCAAAAACCCTGGTGTAAATCATTATAATTTACTACCAATTAAAATTATACATAAAATCATCATTATGTCAAATCTTTTCAGACCATCAAACTGAATATATCCACCAAAATAAAAATGACACCACCACTTGATAACTAATTCTCACAATACTGAATGGGTATTCATTATGTACTATGAATGGGTATAGTATACTATAAATCAAAGAAAGAAGACCTAACAAAAAAGAAAAATAGTTGTAAGATGTTGCTGGGGCTTTCTGAAGTGTTGCCTAAATGTAGATGACTTCTATTAGACTTCTCTTAGTATAAGAGAAGATCACCTAACCAAGGTTTTGGGAAAGCAAGAAGGAAAAATATTAGAATCAACTTTATCCAAGCTGGAGCTTTCAATTTTAAGTTATCAGTAGGCTGGACAGCTCTCAAGATAGTTTAGGCCATGAATTAAAGAACTTTTCCTATAAAGGGACAGAAAATAAATATTTTAGATTTTGTAGGCCATTTGTCCTCTATTGCAACTTTTCAGTTCTAGTATTATAGCATGAGAGCACAGACAATAAACACGTAAGAGTGGCTGCGTCCCAATAAAATTTTACTCACGAAATACACGTGGTAGGCCAAGTTGGCCCACAGGTTGTTGTTTGCCAACTTCTGGGTTAAGTTATTCCAGCTCCTCCCCCCCACGTTTGGAGTCAAGGAGGTGTGCTTAAGTTAGCATCACTTAAAAGACAATGAGTTCTTGATGAGGCGGGAAGATAACAGGAGCTAGAAGCCGTAGGGTTGTCTTGATGAGCAAGTCAACAGGAAGGCTGATCTCCTCAGAGAAGCTAAAAGAACTATACAGGGAACACTTTTAACTTCAGGAATTTCCTCATTAGCAAGAGGGAAGGCTGAAGTAGTTCAAAGAGTTTGAGAATACTTTCTTCAAATGAAGTCTCCTGGAGTCCCAATATGTAAAACACATTAATCCACTGACACTGTGGTTAAAACTGGAATAAGCAAGCCTCATCTCTCAAGACTCATCAGGAGTCAACTAAAATGCCCACAACTCCTTACTAAAAGTGTGAATTTCAAGTGTAGGTTGAAAGCCATCATGGGAAACAAACATGAAGTCTCTATTTGTGACATTTTGTGATTGTGTGAATTTCTCTTTATCCCTGCTCTTAAGATAGAGCTACAGAACACTACCAATCTTCCCATTTTAAGATGTCATCTATGGCATCTTCCAAGTAAATATATATCAGTCACTAGCTTTCTAAAAGAGCAACACGGTTGGCTTAACATCGTGTTGCTGTTTCTTTCTGTACAACAAATTGCTCAGATTTGTTCAGCTGTTCAAAAATTTACCTAAAAAATTTAAATAACACAATCCAATAGGCCCAGTCTTAGTGTCCATGTGAACTAAATTTCAGATTCATCCCAATTTCAGTCTTGTCTTCATATGCTCAGGCTGCCATAACACAATGCCATAGATTGGGTGGGTTCACCAATAGGGATTTTCTCAGAATTCTGTTAGAATGCCAAGGTCAAAAACACAAGCATGGTCAGCCTCTAGTGAGAATCATCTTCACTACCTCCCTCTCTTCCTCTGTCTCCACCACATAAGGACACTGTGAGACGGAATCTATTGAGAAGCCACTCAAACTATGGACAGTTTCTGTCTAGAGGACCTTATATTAAATAGATTTTCACATTTTTGATATTTTTAACTTATCTAACTCCATCTTTCTAGTCAGACTTTTTATGAAGAGCTCTTTTTAGGTATATCCTTTGGAGGGCAAAAAGAAAAATTAGGAATGTTGCCATATGCTTGGAATGCATGCATTTACAGGAGGTATAATCTTCAGGGTTTTTTTTCTTTTGATTAAATGCAGGAAATACTACTAGAGTGTTTTTCCTCCAAACACTAAACAGATTTGAATTCTGGGCTTTAATGGTCCGTTTCAAGCAACAAGTATCTTGATTATGTGGGTGTTTACAGAAGTGGCCCTTCTGCAGTCACTGGAATTGAGCTACTTCTGTGAGACAGGCCAACAGACTGACTGCAGGTTTCATATGGAAAAGCACTGCCAGGCTAGTAATTGAGCTTGGGTTTTCATCAGAGGTGGAAATTGTCCCGCTGAGAAGGTTTCATCGCCTGCAAATGCCTTTCTCTAGCGTCTAGCACAATTCTGGGTGCCACGGCAGCATACAATGTAGGTTTCCCAGGTGTTTTCAGGTCAGGATGCAGCCTCTGAGCTTCAGAACCCCTCAGGAAGAGAATACACAAACACTGAAGGAGGAGGTTACTGCAATTATCTTTTGGGGAGCAGACTAAGCCTGCTCCTCCAAGGTTAGTTCTAGTTGTTTTCCAGAAAAAAAGTGGGCCGTTTTTAAGCACATTTGGTCATAGCAGCTGTGGTATTTTACTCAGCATTTGCTTTTTCTCTCCTTTAACACCAACAATAAATAATTTACTTTTTCTTCTTTTATAACTTCACAATACATGATGCATAGTCACTGTAATTATTCCAAGAGGCAGCATGGTCTTGCATTTATCCCATTTTATCACCCACAGGAGGACACCATGCTTCCTATTACTGCTGGTGAACTTGAAGCCATTATGTGATTTCTTCCAGATGAGCTGTAGCACTTAACTTTCTACTTCAAAATACCGAGTTATGTTTAAAGCAAGCCTCGCTTCTATCAAGTGATTTCCCAGGGCAGAGAATTCAAATCTAATTAAACACATTTTGTTTTTTGTGCCCAAATTGTTTCTTAAAAAGTACACAGGTGTCAAATCAAGCCTGGAAACCATTTTTATGTTTTGGGTGGATACTAATGAAGATAGCTTACTAAACTACTAATAACAGCAGAACAACAGTTATAAGTGAACAATGATAATTTATAGAATGAAATTTTTAAGGCTACAGTTCAGGGCTTCTGGTCTTGCTCTGCTGTACTGCACATGCATAATACCTTTTTGGTTTTTTCTCCTATGGTGAACAAGAAATATAAATTTAAAAGTGACTTTTTGGAATCAAGTGCTTACAGTGTGCCAATGTGTTAAACAAAGTATATAGTTTATTTCTAATCCTCACAACCCTAACAGGAAAATATTATAGATATGCAATCCCCCATCCAAAATCCTGATAGCCATATGCGTTCCAGAACTTGGAATTGTTTGGATTTTAAAAGATAATAAGGTTCAGGGCACCTGGGTGGGTAAGTCGGTTAAGCGTTCGACTTTGGCTCAGGTCATGATCTCGTGGTTCATGGGTTCAAGCCCCACATCGGGCTCTGTGCTGACAGCTAGGTCAGGGCCTGGAGCCTGCTTCAGATTCTGTGTATCCCTCTCTCTCTGCCCCTCCCCCACTCATATTCTGTCTCTGTCTCAAAAATAAATAAACTATAAAAAATGTTTTAAAAAGATAATAAGGTGCACATATATACCACATGTTCTATAACCAAGTAGGGTCTGGTCAAAGATTTGAGAGGCAAATTATATCTGCAGTGAAACATGAGTCATCATATTAAGTGAAATTTAAAAACACACAAACACTAAAAATGGTTCATTAGTCATCACCAATATATTTGCCACACATTCATTTGATCTTTTTCTACAGAGGCTTTTGGATTGTGTACTTGTGCACTAGCTGTTGTAGGCATTTAGTCAAGTTAAAAGAGAGGTTAAATACAAAGTATAGCTAGGTTGGGATTTGAACCCAGGACCATTTGCCTCCAAAGGCTGTACTCCAATAGATGGAGAGAGAAAGAGGGAAGGAAAAGGAAGAGAAGGGGAGGGGAGAGGAGAGGAAAAGAGCAAAAAAAATAAAAGGACATTTAAGTAGAATAAATAAAGAAATAGCCATGACATCAGCTGCCCAAGCGTGGGCAGAGAGACAATGAGAAGAGTCATCAGAAAGATCAAGTGTTAGGGCACTTGGGTGGCTCAGTCAGTTAAGCATCTAACTTTGACTCAGGTCATGATCTCACAGTTCCAGGAGTTAAAGCCTTGCATCAGGCTCTGTGCAGGCAGCTCAGAGCCTGGAGCCTGCTTCAGATTCTGTGTCTTCCTCTCTCTCTCTGCTGCCCCCCACTCGCACTCTCATTCATAAATAAATAAATAAATAAATAAATAAATAAATAAAAACTTAAAAGAAAAAGCGCAAGGGGATGAGCAGAGTGGGAAGACAACAGTGTGCCAAGGGTCTCTGTAGAAAAGATGGAGTCTGCACAGACTGCCAGAGGTGGCTATGGGGATGACGTAAACCTTCTCAGTGTACCAAAACTGTCTCCAATTTCCATAGCTCATGACTATGCCTACTATGTGCCAGCATGAGGGAGAAAGCTATGAAAAACAGGAGCATGTCTCTGCACTCCTGGTCCCCCCACTTACTAGCTGTGTGACCCTAGCCAAGTTACTTAACTCCTCTGGGTTGCAATCAATTCACTTGTAAAATAAGGTAATAATATCTAGCTGAAAGACAGTAAATGGTGAGAATTAAATAATATACTACATGTAAAGAACCAAGCACAGTGCCTAGCGCAAAGCAAATGAAATATTTGCCAATATTATTAAAGGAATTTTATCCTTTGAGACAACTGATTTCTCCAGCCAAAGGAGAACTGTCCACCTTCTGGAAGTATTTGCAGAAAGCAAACCAGAGTCCAAAGTACCAACTTCTGATCAAATATAATCGCTATGCAATCAGCAATGCTGGTGAGTTCACTCTATTTTCAGCTTCAAGCCTAACTTGTTGTGTTATCCTGAATGAGTCATTTAATAGCATCTGCCCACCTCTCTGTGAACTGACTTTTGCTCTTTAACTCAAGGGTATTGAAGAGGCTTTAGGGATAAATGAAGGAGAAATCACTGCTCCAACTAATATGCTGCTCCAAAACATGGTTTTTGGAGAACTCTCATGAACTTGCTGGTTGGAAGATGAGGAAAGATACACATGGAGATAAAGCAAGCTTCTCCTGTATGCTTATGCCTGAATGAGAGGAATCTGTATGGGTGACCACGGAGTAAGCAGAGAGACTCTGGATTAACATAAGCTTTTCTCAATCTTGCTGTAATATTCCCATTCAAAACCACAATGCTCACTTGAATACAAACATTATTTTCTCCCAAGTCAAAAAAATTGAGAATTGCTAAAAGAACTGATCTACTTCACCTGCTTTTATAGTACAGGTTAATAATCCAAATGGCAGTCATTTGTTTCTGGCAACATCAATAATATATCTTGCGGGCAATCACTTTCTTTGAAAACCACCTCTGGTGCTTTGCCTACCTATAAGATGGCATCCTGCAAGGGAAAAGAGTCCAAATCCTCAATATAGCCAATGCCTTGCGCACACAACTGGAAAAGGAACTGCTAGGAGATAATTAACTAAAAAAATAATTTGCTTACCTATTTGCTATAAATGAAATGTGGAGAATCTATGTAAAGGAGAAAGCTACCATCTTGAATACAAGAAACATACGTGGAAAACCTGGAATCATAGGACTATGGCACCCTATTATCTATGGGATACAGTTCCTAACATTTTAGGATAGTATCTGAGGGACATAAAATACTCTTTTGTCTGCGATGAAAAACTAAAGACGTGAGACAAAATCTTAGTGAACAAACTATCTCCCCACCAAATACAGACCCAGTCAGTCTGAATTTCCTTTTCCTCTCATCCCCCTTCAGTCCTGCTCAGCCACTGGCACATTCCCAACCCTGCTGGGAATTCACTTTGTCTTTGTGCACTGTGTTCTCTTTGCCTGGAATTCTTATCCATTCTCTAATCTCTTTGTTAACTCACCCTTCATGTTTCATATTATTATGACTCTGACTCTTGCCTGACCCCCTACATCTTGGTTAGCTACCCCTTTTTGTGCTCACATAGCACTAGACCCTCTACATGATAAAAGTTTCTCTCCTTATCAGTCTCTTCCACTTGGCAACAAGCAAACTGAAGGCAGAGGCTCTGTCATATTCACAAGTGAATTCTCAGAGCCTAGCCCAGTGCTGGCACTGTCACATAGCAGACACTTAGAAAATATCTGTGGAATGGTGACTGAATGCATTAGACTACTTGCATAAAATTAATCAAAGGATGACTGATTTGTAGTTCATGGGACCACTGCCTATATCAACACTGCAACAAAAACTTATATGCAGCTTAGAAATCAATGTTTCAAGGGTGTTTATAACCATTGACAGGGCTGGCAGCTCTAGATCTTCATGAGCCTTTAATTCTAGTTCAGAGTCTGAGTTATGCTTATAACTTCAGTGAAAGAAAAAAACACGTCTTGACAATCTATTAGTTTTGTTGATGAAAATGAACAAGGGTGAGAAATGGAAGTCTCATTAGACTTGAAAGTATTTTTAGTTGGAGAACATTGGCTTTAGACTGCCAGAAAACCAAATGGAAGAGAATTGTAATGAACTGTAAATATGTTAGTGAAAATGGTCAAGTGGGATCAGGATTCAAAGAATTGCCTACTATTTCTACCAAATCACAATCTGGTTGCCCAGCAACCACTCCATACGGGAATTGCATAGCGTGATGACATATTAGATCCCAATCTCAGAAGTGGACTGACAAGCCAAAACCATTAAGTCGTGCAGTCTGACTTACATTAACCCTATGACCTTAGTAAACTGTGAATGAGTCTCATCCTCTGCCTACTCAAAAGGTGAGGTCCATCAGACCTCTGTGACCTCTTCAGAGCACATGAAAACTCCGGGTGCTCCGGATGTGTTTAAGGATAGCTGAATTCACTCCACATACAGATTTGATTACCTGTGTGTTCCAGACTCTTTCCATTGCACTAGTTTAGTATACCAGTGAGAAAAGGTGACATCTAGGCTGGCCTTGGCAGAAAGAGAAGACATGTGTTTCCCTGTGCCATTTCGGAGTCTCACATTCCTTCTGATCTCTTACTGTGACTGCCCACTCCCCAAAACAAGGAAAACAGCAAACTATAAAGCTAATATTAGCTATAATATTAGCTTTAAAGCTAATATAATAGCTATAATATTATAGCTATTATATTAGCTATATAGCTAATATTCTAACATTTTTTACTTAAAAATGGGACAAAATACTGCAAAAAATAGACAAAAGGACATCATGGATTTATATACAAAATAAACTACTGAATAAATAAAATCAAGTTACCAGTTGTTAAAAATTACTATACTGTTCTTATATTTATTATGTATGCCAAACATTCTTATCTGCATCTGGATTAATATGCCAAGTACCCACAGGACTTAGTTTTATGATATATATGCTATGAACACCACCCTTTTTTTTTTTTTCCTATGGGAGGAAACTAAAGGACCCAAAGTGTAAGTAACTTGCTACAGGTCAAATATCTATGAAGGATCAGAACCTGGGTTCACACCCGGCTGAGTGACTCCCAAGATGAACCTCTCAATCACTGCACAATGCTCTTTCAAGAAAGGTCAATAAGTAAATGAAAAATGCTTGTATCACTAGTAATCAAAGAAATACAAATCAAACCTAACAAATACCAATGTGCTATTCACCAATTCAGCTATGATTTGATACAATGATAAAATTTAACGTAGACAGCGGTATGTAGTGTGTAATGTGGGTAATCCCAAGTCTGTTGCCAATTTTTTCAGTTATCACAGTGGAATGGCAAAACAGTGTGAGTATAATAGCAATTCTCCATATTAATCATTGTATGCATACATGCACTCAGTGAATTATGGGCAGTATTTGTATTTTTTTTATCTTACTTTGTTCTAATTTTTTATTAAAATATAACTTTACATCTATTTAATATAATTAAAAGACTGGATGTGCAAAAATATTCAGTGCAAACAAGGATAAAGTGAAACTCCTCCTTTCAGTGACTATTGCTGAGAATATTTAGTATAAACTTTCTAGAGTGAACCTACATATTATGCATCAAGAGCCTTTGCAAAGCTGTCCTTTGACCTCCTCCAAGAAATCTATCCTAAAGACTTCATCACAATTTTTGGCAATCACAAACATTAAATATTCACTATTTACAGCTGTAAAAATTTGCAAGTAATCTAATGTCTAAAATTAGGAGACTGTTAGGTAGCATTGAAAGACCAAAGAATTAATCACAGTATAGAAAAATTCGCTTTAACATTAAGTGAAATTATCAGAATATAAAGCTGAGTATGTTAAACCACCACAATATTATGTATTCTCTACCCCTCCACTCTCTCTCTCTCACACACACACGCACGCACGCGCGCGCGCACACACACACACACACACCTACTTGCCAGAGAGACAGAAGGAATAAAGAGAAGTTTTCTCTGAATTACTCAATCCAAAAATAGGTAGTGATAACTTTATTTAACAATAGACAGTTTATTTCTAATTCCAAACATTATTTCTGAATTTTTCCTGAGTGTTCTTAATGCAAAAATACTAAAAAATTAAAATCTATGCTATCTGCTAATACTGAGCCTAAATTAGATGACCAGAAAACTAATTTAGTGATGAATTATGCTCAATTACTGAGATCACTGATGGCTCAGTAGATTTACCACTCCCATTCAAGATTTTAGTTTAAATGTCTTCAGTGTCTTACAGCACTTATAGGAAAGGAAGAAATATGAAGCTATCAGATGTTAAAAAACAGCCCTTACAGCAACAAAGTGCTTTACAGTTTCCAAATTCCTTTCCCAGAGAAGACAAGGCCAGTTTGATCCTGAACCGACCTTTGAGTCGGCAAGTCCTAATACTGTAACTTAAGAAAAAGAGCAGACCTGACTGTTAGATGCAGGAGTGCAGCATGTTGACTGACCTCACCAACTCCAACCTCAGCACTGAACTAAGCAGATGAGACATCTAACTTGGCCAGTATCATGAGGCCAGCAGTAAGGTCAAGGCCTACACATAGACTAAGTCTCTTTGATTAGAAATCTGGCACACTTTCCATTAAGCTATCAAAATAATCAGACAATTCTGTGAGGGACATAGTAGGGAGAGAAATTTCCTTTTTTCCTCAGCTTCTGCTATAGGCAGCATGAACACACAGGTTTCCACGTAGACTAAGTTTGGGATTAAATATATAGCTCTGTGTTTACTACACGATCTTTGCAAGTAACTCAACATGTTGAAGCATTAGTCTTCCTGTCTCTAAAATAAGAATAGTACTGCCAACATCTGTAAGCCTACCATGAAGATGAAATAAGATGTGTGATTGTGCTTGGTGCCATGTGACTTGGGGCATGGCAGCTATTTCTTGCTCCTGCCAGGCATCACCCCCTGCCCCATCTCACTGACACACAGGCACAGACTTATTCAAGAAAACAGAGTTGGGTGCCTGGGTGGCTCAGTTGGTTACATGGCTAACTCTTGATTTCAGTTCACAGTTCATGAGATCAAGCCCCGTGTAAGGGTCTGCACTGCTTGTGGGATTCTCTGTCTTCTTCTCCCTCTGCCCCTCACACTCTCTCTCCAAATAAGTAAATAAACTTTATATGTAAAAAAGAAAAGAGTTAAGCATCATCCTGCAAGGAATAAAAATCTAATACAAAGAGTATAAATCTTAAAAACGCCTACTTTTCCTAGCTATTTTCTTAATACTCTGTACATTGGCCAAAGAGTGCTCCATAGATACCATCCAATCTTTTTTGATGCTAAGTATAAGAAGCTGCTTGGGTAACAGCCTTGAGTCCTATGTTCAGCTTCAGCTTGGAGAACATTAACAGGGTAAAATGCTACTTTGCATATGACCAGGGCTTTCTCAAGTCTTTCATTTTTATTATTTCCTTTTTAAACATGGAAAATCTGGCTTGAAGATATGCAATGGGAAAAAGCACATACATTTTATTTTGTCACTCAGAAGGCTTTATACTAAGCCTAAAAGCTTTTGGCTAAAGTGCAAAAACACTAGAGACCCATTTTGAATAGCAAGAGAAATTGAAAGGATTTCAACTCATCTGCAGTTGTGGTGGATGGCAGGAGGTACTTTTTTTTTTTTTAACTGATTTTTCAAATGCAAGAACAGTCATCAAGCTTGCAGATCTCAACCTTGTCAACAGAATATTAGCAAACCTTAACAAAGATTGAGAATTTTGAAAATTTCTAAGTTATTTAGACTCTAAATTTGAAAATGGGGAGACTGGAGACATGGACAGTAATCCTAACAGAATGAAGGTTCCCAAGTAAACCTGAGATAGAAGGCCAACTCATAACGACTTGAATGAATACTGAGGTTAGGCCATGGAAAGGCCTCATTTAAACAGCTGTCTGCCACAAAACTCTTGCTAGAAATTTCCAAATTGGGTTTAGTTTCCTCTTCTTTGTCCACATCTGCTAGCTTTACAGCAGGAATGCTTGAATGAAATGTCAAGTACAAGGAGAGCTCATGGAATTATCTGTAAGTCAGAGTAAGCAATCCTTTGGCTGGGTAAAGACCTGAGGTGCCCACACCATCGGTAATTCAAAGTAAAAAGATTCTTGAGGTATTTGGGTGGCTCAGTCAGTTAAGCGTTCGACTTCAGCTTGGCTTAGGTCTCACCATTTGTAGGTTCAAGCCCCATGTTGGGCTCTGTGCTGAGAGCATAGAGCCTGGAGCCTGCTTTCGGATTCTTTGTCTCCTCTCTCTCTGTCCCTCCCCTACTCACACACTCTGTCTCTCAAAAATAAACATTAAAAAAATTAAAAATAAAACAAAGCAAAAATATTCTAAATTAAAAGGTTAAATACGAGAATTTCAGCAAAATTCTCATTTTATCATTTATGATTTTTTCCCTTTGAGATGTCTAATATTAAGTTATGAACAGATACTTTTTCTCATTTTAAGATTCCCCTCGCTGTGTTGGTTCTCTGAACATAAACTGTCTACAGATTAGACCATCAAGCACTAAATGAGATTTTTCCAAAAAAATCCAGTACCGCTAAATCACTTGCTTTAGAAAAATATAATTCATGAACAATTAGTTACTGGTTTTCTTGCTTGTCTACAATTCTTTGTTCGCATCTCAATTAGGGCATTGAATAATATTGCTGTGAAATTATGCTAAATATTTCATATAAAGCATATAATTTAGATTCTATTTAAAATGAGTTTCATTGTGTATTCTAATTCCTTGTATGTATGTCTATATTCCCTAAAGGGAGGGAAGCTGTTTCTTTCTTTCTTGTAGCTGCTGTGCTTCCACAGTGCCTGGCAGAACAGGCACTCAATCAGTGTCTGATAAGTGACATGAGAGATTCTGAGGAATAGGAGTTGATTTAAGAAGGAAATTTTTGAGAAGTTCCAAGATTGTCTAAGGGCAATCAGTGGCCCTTAGAGATGGAAGGAGATCTTAGATGACCTTTCTGATATCCTGAAAGTCCTTTCCACCACTCCACCCTATCCCCCATGAAATCACCTTCTTTAACTTCCTGGTGGCCAAGTTAAACAAGTAAGGGCAGTAGTTGTAAACATTAGGACAAGTTTGAGCTGTGTTTATGTTGAAGATACTAATAAAAGAGCTGCTTCTCGTCAAATTAGCTACCAAGTTAGTTACATTTGCTCATAAATATGCATATAAACATTTGTTTGTCACATCAAATATTGCTAATTTCCCAGACAGAAGAATCACTTTTTGGTGTAGGAGAAAGCTCTCTCTTCTTCCCACTTTTCCCAGGCTCTCAGCCAGTTTTCTCAAATCCTGTGCTCCTCAATGACTCTAAGGATTGTGAGGTAGAGGAGATGGAAGGCACAGTCCTCTCCTCCAGATCAGAGAAGACATTTTCCTTGCAAGTCTTTAAACTCTGTCACATTCATGGGATACTAGTTTTCACTGTGGAAAATTCAGCTGGGACAAGTTTTGCCACAGGATTGTATTACAGTCATTTTTCAGAGGGCAGAGCAGCTGTCTGTATTTGTTTCAATCTAGAAGAAAAAATTTCAGATGAACACTGCAATTAAAAGTCTGTGTCCTCTCTTGTACCTGCCCCATTTACTTGAACTTCGGCTTTAAAAAGATTCTGAAATCCTAAACTTACGAAATAAAAGGTGATCTGATTCCATTAAAAATAATAAGTGTCTCAAGTAGTAGATGTAATAATAGAGCTATTTCCCCGGCCACCTTTACTGAGATGTAACTGATAAATAAAAATTATATATATATATTTAGTATCTATGATGATTTGATATACATATACATTGTGGAATGATTACCACAATCAAGCTAATTAACACCTCTCTCAGCTCACATAGTTCCCATTTAGGTGTATGGGGTGAGAACCCTTAAGATCTACTTCTGCCTTAGCAAGTTTCAGGGACACAATGCAAGATTGTTAACCATAATCAAAATTGGTGATATTAGACTATCAGAATTTATTCATCTTACAATGCAAAGTTTATACCCTTAACTTTGAGAGGTCATAGAGAACAGGGGCACTGCCTTGTAAGTACAGATTGGCAAATGATACTTTCAAGAGAAAAAAGGCAAATTCTGCAAATTACAGGTGTTGTGAGCTTGTAATTAAACTAAAGCAGAATTCTAACCTGCTTATGTATTAGGCAATGCATGAGCCTTTAGAACATAATCTTATGATCATTGGCTTACTAAAAGCCAGTCACATTGTGGATGTGAAAGAGATTGTAGGCTTAATTTATGTAAGTCTGTTAGAATGAGCAAGAATACCTTCTTTGGGTTTAACATTTGCTGATTTTCAAGCCACTTTCATGGTTTTTCTTAAGACCTCATAGCCTCTCCCTAGGCTAAAAATGGGTTTTTGTTCCAATTTGAATTCAGGAGGAAGAAGACAAAAAATAATTAATGGGTTACAAGGGAGCAAAGCTAGCAAATGGAAGAGCCAGGATGTTAGCCTGAACTTGTGAAAGCTGATCTTGGGGCGCCTGGGTGGCTCAGTCGGTTAAGGGTCTGACTTCAGTTCAGGTCATGATCTCACTGTTTGTGGATTCAAGCCCCATGTCAAGCTCTGTGATGACAGCTTGGAGCCTGCTTCGGATTCTGTGTCTCCCTCTCTCTCTGCCCCTCCCCCATTCATGTTCTGTTTCTGTCTCAATAATAAATAAACGTTAAAAATTTAAAAAAAAAAGAAAAAAAGAAAGAAACCTGATCCAGTGTCCTGGCCACTGCAATCCCAATTTCTCTTTAACAGCTGAATTTACAGATGTGAGGGTATTAAGAAGACCAGCGACTTGATCATTTTTTTAAAACTATGTAACAGTTGATTGATTCATTTCACAAATACTACCCACTTCGGTTCAAGAGTCCAACAGCTAAGTGGCTGAGAAGTAGGACAGATCATTCTTTTATTGGTAACCATTCAAATCCCTGCATCTCTAAAATCCTAAATTAGAAACCTCTGTAATGCTTCATTCAATCAGAAGGACCAGGTTTTCCCTTGGACATTGGCTCCATACTATAAATTGCTTAATTTATGAACCATTGTTATAGCAATTGATATTGGAATGACTTCTACCCAAGTAATCACTGACAATTTCTATTGAGGGTTTAAACCTTTGTTTTCTGGGTTAACTTCTCCTTTTCTGGTTTTTATGATACAGGAGGTCATGATTTTGAAAATTATCCACTATATTTCTGCATACTCTCACAAACTAATCAGGATGCAACAAAAGGCTGTGACCCACTTAAGATATCCATCTATTTGACCATTATATCACCTCATAATTAAACAAATCTTTGATTGAAAAGCTATTGTTTTCTTAATCGATATGAACCTCTTTTCTCAATGCAAATAATCACCCAGTACTTCAAATGTCTCCACTTCTTTAGAATCCTACTGAAAAACCCAGTTGAAATAAAGTGCCTTTGATGTTATTTTTCCACCCAATCTTGTATCTCCATTACTACCATGGCACTCCTCACAACACGCCCACATGCACGTGAACGTGCTTGCACCCACATGTTGCACATACATGCATGCACATAGACACACACAGTTATACAGTTACATTTTAGAGAAATTTGAAGATTTCTCCAGGAACACATGTAAGGTCATAGAGGATTTCGTCCTGGGCATTTAAATTAGGCTAAATCACAAACCAACAGTCAATGAAAAACAAATATTTGTCCTTGCACTTCCAGTCCTACGAATTGTTTTGGCTCTTCCCCCTGGTTTGTTTCCTCCTTACCCAATTACAATGTAAAACTCACTCATGATGCTCTTAGCTTTGCTCCTCATGTGATAAGAAGTCCACTTATCTATTTCTGAATTTCAGTGCTTCCCAGGACACTGGGGATTATTTTCCAGACTTCTGTATTTCCAGCCTGTCACCAGCAACATCAGCTTCCCCAAACCAACTTTGTCAATGCCTGGCTCATCCCTTTGGAGAAAGGGAAGAGGGCCAACAGAGTGGACAAGAGAGTGACAAAGCAAGAATGAGGATTTGTCAAATCTTTTCTTTCCCAGGAACGGCCCACTCCTCCAGATTAGAGGCGGCATTTTCCTTGGAAGTCTTTAAACTCTACCACATTCGTGGCATACCAGTTATCACTGTGGAAAATTCAGCTGGCACAAGTTTTGCCACAGGATTGTATTTCAGTCATTTTTCAGGGCCTCGTTTTCCCTGACAAAGCAAGTAAGGGAGAAAAGTTGCTAATGTTCAGCTAATATGTCTATTTAATAGACAGTGAAATGCAGTCATGTCAATTTCCAGGAGTCAAAAAGTGTTCAGTAGAAATGTTGGTTTTTAACTATTCTGGGACAATATTAGTTGAAGCATTTGGCCAAAAAAAAAGTGACAGTGGTTGAAAAAGGAGGCTATGGTGGTAGTAGCTCCCAGTTTGGGCATAGATTTAATCTTGAAACTAAGAATCTGACTTCTATTACAAAGCTACCTTACCTATAAATTCGACCCAAATAGAAAATGTCTCAGGTTGTCAAAAGAAGAGATCTCTGACCATAAGTCCAATGTCAAAAGGCCTGCCACAGGACCACTCATTCCAGCACTTCAGACTAACTTACTTGGCTTTGGAAATTCTGATCTGCTCAAATAGAGTACACTTGGCTGTAGATAGCATATTAAGCCAGAATCATCATTAACATTATAGAATGAATTAACTTATCAGATCTTTTCTTAAATGCAGAATTTCGTATGACTGAAGTCTGTTTTAATTCTGTTAGGAAGAGTCAAAGTATAGAGAGGTGTGAGATACTGCAAGGGAGGGCTATGGATGGTAGAGCCTTGAAGGGTACAGAGAAGAAAGAACTAAAGGTGTTTGAATTGCATGGGTCCATGTAGCATACATGAATTTTTTCCTGTATAAGTAAGTACAGGTCTATAAATGTATTTTCCCTTAGTATTTTCTTGGTGACACTGTCTTTTCTGTAGCTGACTTTACTGTAAGAAATCAGTATATAATACTTTTAACATAGCAAATAGGCGTTAACTGTGTATTTTATTGGCAAGGCAGCCAGTCAACAGTAGGCTATTAGTTGTTGTTAACCTTTTGGGGAGTTCAAAGTTATGCAAGGATGTGTGACTGTGGGGGGAGGGGGGTTGGCACCACTAAAGTCGCCCCCATTGTTCAAGGGCCAACTGTACGCAGTTGTCAGTGGAACACAAAAGCAGCCACAGACAACACCTAACAGTGTGCTCTACAATTAAAATTTACAAAAGCAGACACAAACCAAATTTGACCTATGGCTTATAGTTGGCTAATCCCTGCCAGAAAGACCTACATACGCCTTATTTTCACGTTTAGATCCCTTATTTCACGTAGATAGTAAAACAGATCTAACACTGGATTTAGGAGCACCAGCTTCCATTTCTGTCCCTGGCAGTAAAGCAGTCTTGTCTCAACTAACTTCTTCATCACCAGCCTCCCTGACTTGTAACTAAGAAAAGGTAAACACCAACCTGTTTTAAGGTCTGAAATGTTTAAAACTCCTTAAGTGCATAGATTTCCCGTGAAACCTGTTTTCTCAAGTTGTGAGCCTCAGAAACAACTTCATTGTTGCAAATTATTAAAGGCTACCCTTACCACATAAATCACTGGCATGGACCACTGATCAATGAACATGACTTTATTAGAACACAGTATGCCAAAAGGAAAAACTAGTTGAAAGAACTTAAATGGTACACCAAATCTATTTTTGGCATTTCATATTTTATCAAGCTCCCATGTCAAGTTCATTAAAAACCCAAGTTTGAGGATCTCATCAGGTTTAGTAAATGATTCATAAATCAGACAACAACCCGACTAGCAAATGGGACTTCCATAAAGCTACAGAAAAAGAAAGGCTTTTTAAGACCAAGAAGGAGTTGAAAAAAGAAATTATTAGCAAAGAAAACACTGTTTTAGGCAAGACTGTTCTCCTAGTATTGACTAGAACATTCCAGTTAGGCCAATTAAAGTTTACAAGCTGTTGGGGGTTGGGGGGTGGGCAGGGGTACAGCATTCAAACTGTGGTTAGGTTACATATTAAGTCTTAGTTTATTCCATGAGAGACTCTTGAATGCTGAGAACAAACTGAGGGCTGATGGGGGTGGGGGGAGAGGGGAAGGGGAGTGATGAGCATGGAGGAGGGCACTTGTGGGGATGAGCACTGGGTGTTATATGGAAACCAACTTGACAATAAACTACTAAAAAAATAAAATAAAATAAAATAAAAGTTATGGTTTATTGACATGGGGCCTTAATATAACTAATTCCATTTGAGGTCTGTGGTTTTCTTTTTAACAGGTTGTGTATCTCAACTGAAAAGTATTCAAACCCTTTAATGCATGGTTCTTTTGGGGCACCTGGGTAGCTCAGTCGGTTAAGCAGCTGACTTGGGCTCAGGTCATGATCTCATGGTTCCTGAGTTCAAGCCCCGTGTTGAGCTGTGGGCTGATAGCTCAGAGCCTGGAACCTGTTTTGGATTCTCTGTCTCCCTCTCTCTCTGCCCTCCCCTGCTCACTCTCTCTCAAAAATAAATGTTAAAAAAAAGTTTAAATAAACGGTTCTTTTGAAACTAATTTTCTTAAGATTTCATTGAATTATGTATTTTATTAATGTGGCCTGATTTTTTTTAATGTTTATTTATTTTGGGGAGAGTAAAAGACAGAGAATGAACAGGGCAGAAGCAGAGAGAGAGGGAGACACAGAATCAGAAGCAGGCTCCAGGCTCTGAGCTGTCAGCACAGAGCCAGAACACGTGGCTCAAACCCACAAACTGCAAGATCGTGACCTGAGCCAAAGTTGGACGCTTAACCCACTGAGCCACCCAGGAGCCTGATTATTTTAAAGTTACTCTAGTTAACATAAAATATTGTTTGGGAAAGCGAGTTAAAATATATTAGTGAAAATGAACATATAAATTGACAGAAAATCAAATTCACAGCTGTCATCAGCCGTAAATTGCTTAGACATGAGTGGCTGTTACAGTGCTTAAAAACAGAAGAGCTGATAAAGTATATTAACTTTAAGTGTATTTGATTTTTAATATACATTAATAAAATTTATGATAATTAAACACTTAGAAATGTTTCCTCATGATGAAAAGAAAAAAGTAAAATATTGAATTTTCTATCTCTGAGAATATTACAGAAGCACCTGATGAATGATAAACAGGTTAAGAAAATGTGTACAAATTAAGCCTATAGTTAGTATAAAGAAGGAAATAATAGACATTAGAGCAGAAATAGAAAATAGAATACCGATAGAATAAGCTCAGTGAAACTAAGAGTTGGTTTTCTGAGAAGATAAACAGAATTGACAAACTCTATGATAGACCAAGAAAAAACTCAAAATCAGAAATGAAAGAGAAGACATTATAACGAATGCCACAGAAACCAAAAGGATATAAGACTATTATGAACAATTGTATGCCAACAAATTGGATAACCTAGAAGAAATGGATAAATTCCTAGAAAGATACAATCTAATAAGACTGAATCATGAAGAAATAGAAAATCTGAACAGACCAGTAACAAACAAGGAGATTGAACCAGTAATGAGAAGTCTCCCAACAAAATAAAATCTAGGACCAGGTGGTTATAAAACCCATTCTACCAAACCGAATTCTACCAAACATTTCAAGAAAAATAAATGCACATCCTTCTCAAACTCATTCAAAGAGCTGAAGAAGAGCATCACTTCCAAATTCATCTTACGAGGTCGGTATTACCTTGACACCAAAGCCAGACAGACACCATAAGCACACTATCGGCCCGTATCCCTGATGAACATAGATAACAAAAATCCCCAACAAATACTAGCAGACTGAATTTCAGAGCACATTAAAAGCTCTGAGACTTTTTACACTGCATGAGAGTTTGGATTCACCAACTCTGAAGATAATTTCTAGTTTTATAAATTTACAAAGGCAAGCCAACTATAAATTCTGTTTCTTGACTATAGAACAGAAGCATTTTTATTTTTTAAAAATGTTTAATGTTTATTTTTGACAGGCAGGAGGTGGGGGGGCAGAGAGAGAAGGTGACACAGAATCCAAATTAGGTTCCAGGCTCCGAGCTGTCAGCGCAGAGCTTATGAACTCATGAACTGTCAAATTATGACCTGAGCTAAAATCAGACCCTTATCTGACTGAGCCACCCAGGCACTCCATAACAGAAGCAATTTTAAAATGTCCTTTATGGGATGAGAACAGTAGAGAACACTCAATAGATGCTGAGACATGAATGAGAGAAATAAAAAGATACAGACCTTTTAATAAAGTAAGAAGACATTGTTACAGATTTCCACAGATATAGTAACTAGCACGTCCAGAGTCCGGACTCCCAACTGATTACTGACCAAGCTCAAACTAGATAGAGCCTGTACCTCTTAGTTCTTAGTTCTTATTCTAAGCCTCTTTCCACTTTAGCACAATGAGCCCACATAAATAGACAAAGGTAACTCAACAATAATAACAGCAACAACAACATTATAGGGGCACCTGGGTGGCTCAGTTAAGCATTTGACTCTTGAGTTCGACTGAGTTATGATCTCATGGTTTACGGATCAACCCCTGCATCTTGGGATTCTCCCTCTCCATTCCCCTCCCCCACATGCACATGTACTCTCTCTAAAAATAAATAAACCTAAGAAAAAGACTACTAATGATACAGATAAGGCCTGAGTGTGATGTTCTAAGTGGAAAATCAGGGATTTCCTAGAGATGTGCACAGAATGAGTCAAAGTACGCTGACACAAAGATATGAGCAGAAAGGGAGGGAGGCAGGGATAACAGGTGTAAACCATCCTACACAAAGGCAGTGCCAGGCACTGAAGCTTCAAAACAACAAAAAATCAACTGTGGAACAGGAGAGGACAGTTTTATATATTCTCTTGACTTGGAAAATAGAGAAAAATAGAAGTCGAGTTCATTCACCTATTCATTCATTCATTCAGCAACCATTTCTTAGCACCTACTGTGTGGCATTTGCTGTGCTCAGTCCTGGAAACATGATAAACAAGAAATGTGTGGCCCTAGCCCTCCAGGGGCATACAGTTTGATAAAGGAGAGCAATAGCCCACGTAGAAGAGCTATTTTCGAAAAAGAGTGTATGGGGAAGAGACTGACCTAGTGAAGGAGGAGTAACTGCTGCTGGAGGAAGTGGTACTCATCAGAACCAAGAGGATGAAATGGTCAGCCATGCCAAGGAGGAGGAAAAGAGAGTTTCAGATGAAGAAACATTTCTACTATCATTTCTCTTGACTACTCCACATACTTATGAGAATTGGGACATTTTCCAGTTGGGGTTTCATGACATCACCAGCTCCCCTTCTTCAAACTTCTATGCAGCCTTGGCCTCTATCCAACATCTTAATATTGCTCAGCCCCACAATCCTCTCCTGTCGACACTCTCACATTTAGTGACTTTTATCCAGATCACTCACCTGATTTCCAGACCTGGTCTCACCACTGAGCTACAGACTAATGTTGTCTACCCACATAATTTCCTATCTACTGTTTATCAGACATTTCAACATGGCTTCCCTGGGGCAGCCCTCCACCTTTCTTCCCTTTTTTGTATTGAGTATATGAGCTCTCTTGGAATGCACTAATGTTAACAAGAGGAGTCAAGGTTGGTAAGGAGAGAAAAGAAAAAGTTATTTAAGCTCAGACACAAAGAATGAATAGTCTTTAGCTATGCATTGAAGGAGAAAAACACTATTTCAAGCCAATGACCTCTTCTCTATTTTTAGCTTATTGATCTCTTAATAATACCATCCCTAATAAGGCATAGGTGATTTTTTATACGTAGACTAAATTTTCATTATAAACTAACAATATTCATTCCCAGTAATGAAGTAATTTTACAAAGAAACCTACATGAACCTGGGTCACTGGGAGACTCAGTGATGCCGGTGACTCCAGGTATAGGAATTCTTAGAGGCTCGGCTTGGTTTCACATGGTTCTTCCACAATCCAGCTGAACATGAAGAAGCAGTGAACTCTTGCAGCCATTGGAAAGAATCATTATCAAAGCAAAAGACAACAAAATGGTTTGCTCAACCTTTTGAATTCCTAGGTATTGGCCTTGCCCTTCAATGAAACAAAAAATCCATTTTCAACCTAACCACATCCTTCACCAACAGCTTTTTGTTGCAAATACAAAATACAATAATGAGCAGAGTGAATAGATCAACTCTCAGACTGATTTATAATGACAGTTTTCTGATACAAGGGAAATGAAGAATTGAGCAGACTCTGTCAAGTGAAAATTCCCAATTATGTGGTTCCCTTGTATTAATTAAACAGGTGCTGTAGTTTTCAGAGTAGCACCTCTGAGGCCTCTGTTGTACAGAATTACTTACAGTTGTTAAACACTGTGCTCTCAATGCAAGCACGGATACAAACCCTGATGGAACATCTACAAGGTACAACGTACCATTCTGCTTGGACTCCCTTGAGGAGTTGCTACTAATCTTGAGGCACGTCTTATATTTTATCAAATTGTTGTTTTTTTCAGCAAAATAGTCCACTTTGGAAGACCTCCAATATTTATCAAACATGTTACTGAAAAACGTCAATTAAAAATCTTAGCCCACATCATTATCGCCCTATTCTGTGATTTGCAAAAGTAAAGTATTTTCATTGGGTTCCATATGCATAAACGATCTGTATTTTTAGAGTAGGATTTAAAGTCTCTCAGAAGCTAAAGCATCTTGTCCATGACCAAGAGTTAAACTAATCTAAATTTATGACTTCAAAATCTGCAGCTTTTGACAAAACTTCATTGTGAATTTGCAGAATAGAATTCTAAGAAACTAATCAATATTTTTTTCTTAGTCATCTTGCAAATGCCTCAAAATCAACCTATGTACAGCAAACCTGGTCATCTTCAACAAAACCATTCTTCCATTTATATTCTCTGCATCTTTGGATGAATACCCAGTATTTCAAACCAGAAGCCAAGAAGTTATCCTAGAGTCTTTCTTCTCCCTTAACCTTCACATTCAGTCCACTACCAAGTCCTCTGAATTTCTCTACCTTAAATACATCTAGAATCCATTACTCCATTACTAACTCTGCCACTCCAGTTCAGGCCTGCATTATACCTACACAATTTACTATAGCTTCGCTAAGTTGTTTTTCATCTATCCTTCTTCCCCATCAGACAGTCACACAATCACGGAAGCAAGTACTTCATATGGTCATGAGATTTATCTTCCTAAATCATAATCCTAAAAACCACTACTTTTTCAAAGTTCTTTAATGGCTTTCTACCCCTCCAGAACATTATCTAAACTCTTTTACATGGCCTACAAGACCCTTTTCAGGTATCATCCTGTCTCTTCTCCTACCAATCCTAACCTATATATGTCCCTAACCACTTTATTTTCTAATTTTTAGAAAACGCCTTCACTCACTTATGTCTCCAGGCCTATACACCTTAGGGTTATTCTCTGCATAGAATCCTGACCCATTCTTGCTTTATCCATTAAACCCATTTACAATTCAAGTGTAAACTCAAAAAGTATCCTTTATAAGCTTTCCTTGACTCCTAAGATCTTAGAACCTCATTTCACTCTCTATATTGAATGTATTAAAGATATAATATCTGTCCTTTCATAACAATTTTTTCTTTATATGTCTGCCACCTATGAGGTTATGCATTCTTTGAAGTTAAGATCCTTCCAACTTTTTCACATACAATAGTGCCTGACTTGTGGTCAAATATAGTATTTTTAAGAAATTGATTTGAATGAATCAATGTATGAAAATACAAGGGTGACCTGAAAAGATAAGGCATTATTTTTGTTTCAACCGCTTTTCAACTCTATCAACTATTATTCCAAGAGCCTGAGTTGCCTTGGAAATTTCACATCTGAATCCTGCCTCTTGGTTAAGTTCCTTAAAGGCTGTTTTATGACATTTCCTGCAGCAAGGGGTGGGGGTAAATGTTAACAACAAATGTGTGAATGCATAAATGAATTTTTGCCTAGGTCACCTCCAGAGTCCCTTTCAGTTCTGTCATATCTGTCTCTCTGCCAAGTGCCAAAGCAAATATATGTTATTATTAATGACTTATTTCAGGTCATTTATCAGACAGACCAGTTGACTGGATTTCATAAACATTATGAGGCAGGTTAAAAACTGAGTGAGGAGAATTACATGAAGCAAATCTGTATCCTCTTGTGAAGAGCCAACCCAGGGTTTGGTTACAAAATTGGAATGTTCTTTTTGCTGTCTTTACACTGGAGATTTGCCCACTGCTTACTTCAGTGGGGAAATAGGGAATGTGCCCAGCATATGGAGGCTTCCAAAACCCACATGAACACCACCAAAAATGAAAATATTACATGAAATAAAATCAAAGAAAAAAATGCACCAAACCTTTTGTTTCACCTGGCCAGAAGATCTGTATTACATACGTTACTACTTATTCAACTTCCTAAATATTTTCTAACATGTCATGTGAAGGGTCAGATACTTCTGGAGTTCAAAAAGACCTTAGACACCAGGTGGTCAGGTGCTTCCCAGACAGTGATCCTTGGTGCCCTGGAGTTCTGATGGGCTACCGCTGGAACCAAACAGAAGAGCAAGATCCAGCCGCCTTCCCTTGCTTCAACTCAAGCAGTATGTAAATAGGCAAAACAGTTTTGTATAAGAGGGAATGAGGTGGACTGTTTCTGCCTTACCTAAGGAAATCATTTTTTTTAAAATATTAGACAAATCAAACCTGACTTGGCATGAGGCCACTGTTGTGGAATCCCTGCTCTATGACATTTAATTGCGTGGTTAGCCCATGTCTATATGAATCAAAGAAGAAAGTTGGTAATTGCCAGAGTCTACGTTACCTAAGAACCCTACATAATTCAAGATATTTTTCTCATAATGAAACAACCAAAGTTTCCATCCAAATTCATGCAGTCTGCTTCCTACACGCTTTAAATACCTGGCCATGGGAAATGACCCAGTTTTTATCTCCCTCTGTTGACTCTTTCAAATTAAACTCTTTAGCACAGGAGTCATACCAACAGGTGCTTCATCCTACACTCCCATTTTAGGTCTCCTTTTTAGCCATTACACCTGGTTAACTTGGAGATCCTCCAGGGATGGCATCTGTTAGCATGGTCTCCCTTGAAATACAGGCCTACAGTAGTTGATTTGCAAATGTTGATGAAAACCCAACCTGTGTTTGTCTCTGTTGTCTCATGGTTTCGCCGCCATAAGCTAAATCAAATTACACTTCACAGTTGGCAGTTGAAAGAAATGAAGAAATAGTCAATGCAAAGACATCTTCCTTGGTACCACTGGGGAAGTAAAATATTAAACCTGTCTATCTATCTCCTTTACTGAGTCTGGTGGTTATCACTGCTAACATGGAAAGTGGCTTTTTAAAATGAGCACTAGAGAGAATGCAAGCTGGTACAGCCATTGTGAAGAACAGAATGGGATTCTTCAAAAAATTAAAAATAGAACTACCATATGATCCAGTAATTCCACCACTGAGTACTTACCCAAGGAAAATGAAAACACTAATTCAAAAAGATAGACGCATCCTTATGTTATATCAACATTATTTACAATAACCAAGATATGGAAGCAACCAAAGCGTACATCCATAAATGGATGGGTTAAGAAGATGTGGTGTACACACACACACACACACACACACTGCAATGTCACTCAGCCTAAAAAAGAATTAAATCTTGCCACTTGCAACATGGATGTATATAGAAGGTATAATGTTAAGAGAAATAAGTCAGAGGGGCACCTGGGTCGCTCAGTCGGTTGGGCCGACTTTGGCTCAGGTCATGATCTCATGGTTCGTGGGGTCAAGCCCCACGTCGGGCTCTGTGCTGGCAGCTAGCTCAGAGCCTGTAGCCTGTTTCAGATTCTGTGTCTCCCTCTCTCTCTGACCCTCCCCTTCTCATGCTCTCTCTCTCTCTCTCTCAGAAATAAAACGTTAAAAATTTTTTTTTAAAAAAGAGAAATAAGAGAAAAACAAATAACAGATGACTTCACTCATATGTGGAATTTAAGAAACAAATGAAGAAAAAAAAAGACAAACCAAAAACCAGACTCTTAAATATAATAGAGAACTGATGGTTACAGAGAAAAGGTGGGTGGGGAATGGGTGAAACAAGTGAAAGGGACTAGAAGCACTCACGATGAATCACTGAATCATTATATCGTACATCTCAAACTAATGTAACACTGTATGTTAACTGTACTACAATTTTTTTAAAAAAGATGAGCACTAGAGGCTCCTTCTCCTGAGTGTGCACATCTGTCACTACTACGTAGATTTGTCCTCATAAAGCAGGAGTTTCAAGCATGAAAACTAAGAGTGTCCTGCAGGCAAAGACATTGAGGGAATGAATAGCAAGAGAGAAGTAGGAAGAAAATGGGTAAACAACAGAAGATGAAGTTATCAGGTCTTCATATTCACGAGAGCCAGCATGTGGGAAAACAACTAAGGGTGACTGTCACAAGTCTTAGAAGGAAAAGGCTGGCTTTGCCCACCTCTGGCTGCTAAGTGGATGAAAGGGTGCTAAAGGTTAAAGATTGTCAAGCCTGTGGAGACCTTAGTTTACTGAACTTTGGTTTAGGAGTGATTATTTATCCAACGTATGGAAGGAAACAATTACTGTCATATGCCTTATTTTCAAAAAGGAAGCAAACTCCTAAACACTGAGACCTGCCCTCACTCAATCAGTTTCTTTGTCACTAAATCTGTATCTATAATGACCGCTATGACCAAGTGGAGAGGATGCTGGTATAAACAAGGGTTAGGCAGTTGCTTTTTAACTCTAAGCATATATGTTTCCTTTTGTTATTTTACAGTCCTGGAGATCAGGAGTCTGAAATGAGTCTTAAGAGGCTAAAATCACAAAGTGGGTAAGGATGTCTTCCTTCTGGAGACTCTAGGGAAGAATCTGTTTTCTTGCATTGCTAGCTTTCAAAGACCACCTGCCTTCCTGGACTTGAGGCTCCTTCTTGTATCTTTAAAGGGCAACACTCCAACCTCTGCTCTTATCACACTTCTCTTTTCTAAATCAGACCCTCTATCTAAGGACTCTCATGATTACATGGGGCCCACCTAGATAATCCCTGAAAATCTCCCCATCTCAAAATCCTTAATCTACAAAGCCCCTTTTTCCAAGTGAGGTGACATGTCCACAGATTCTGCAGATTAGGATGTGGGGCTGTTATTTGGCCTAGCACAGATTTGTCAAGACAGACTTTATTCCAGAAGCTAAAGAACCAAATGTCCACAGAAGACAGACAAGTAATATAAATGAATGAAACAGACCAAGAAACACTGGAAAGGGAAGTAAGCTGGAGCATGAATAGCATCCTAAGGCATTCGAATTTGAAAAATCATATGTGATTACTGTGGGGGGTGGGGGGAGAAAAAAGATCTCTGCTTCATACCTGCTGATTTGCACCCATTGTTTGAAACCAAATATTTGCTATTTTCAAAAGAGCCTCATTTGCCATACAGGAGGCACTTTGTTAAAATAGTCACATGCACTCTGCAGCCAAATACATACGGACATGAATCTCTAAAAGCCGAAAAAGAAGATGCTAACAAGAAGAATGAGGTTAGAGGATGTTTGTGGAGAGACCCACCAATGACTAATTGGGATAGGCCACAAAGGAAGGGGACACTTATAAAAAATACAGGAAAAATTAAAGAAGATGGTAAGCCTGTTCCCAGAAGGCTCAGAAAGAAGGGTTCTCTGGCTCGGAGGCAAATGAGAGGCTGCTAAGTGGTCTGCAAGGACTGATGGCTCATCAATTTCTGAAAGTACCAACTGTGACATCGTAGCACAAGTTCCAAGGACACAGGCAGAGACAGTAGCAATGCCATGTTCTTGCTGGACTTTAACTTGGAGGAGCTCTGCCAAGTCCTAAGATTTGGGGTGTGTTATAAGGAAGACAGGGATGGGGCATCACGGTGTGAAGATGTGGTGAGTAGCCGGCTGTGCTAAGAAGTGAACTCATCAGCTATGGAATTTAGGTTTGCAGACCCTATGGAACTTACATCAAAATCAGGATTTATAAAGGCTTTAGAGATATGGAACAGAATTTAATATATGGTAGCACAGGAAAACAAAATGTACAGTGGAAGAAGACAATTAAGGCAGCTCATACATGGGGGTGACTCAATTAAAATTCATATGGGGAAAGACATGCTCTTCTATTTAAAAACCAAAGGAGACAAACAAGCAAGTACATGGGTGTCTGGTTATTAAAGGAAAAGCCCTATGCTTGTCTAGAAGGGAGATGTTGACACAAAATTCATTTACATGGAGAACAATATAAATGTGTATATAGTAGAGAGAAAAGGAAAGAGAAGAGAGAGGGGAAGGAAGACACAGACAAAATGCTTTATTGAATGATTTGTACTCAGTAAGGGTGAAATTATAAATCAGCTTTTTCAGTTGTTCTATGCTACTGCCTTCCAACAAGTTTTGTCAATCATTTTCTTCCTCCGGATGAAATCTCAAAAACATAAAATGGCCTCTCCTGTCACTCACACATACAAGTGAATATTCTTCTAATATGAAATTCCCAGTTTAGTCGTTCTAGTATCAAAGCCTATTCTCTCATGTAAGTCAAACCCTCTTCCCTGTCCTTCTGCATCTGAGGCTGGCAGAGGTATGGAGAGACGCAGCAGGGAGCAGAGCTCAGCCAGCTTCTTTCGCTCTGTTCTCCTCTTCAATTCACTAGGCTGTCTGGTTTTCCAGGGCTCAAGAGGAGGGAGACCGGAGAGACACGAGGCAGAAAAAATTCTGCTTGATTGGTATTGGTGGTAACCAAGGAAACTCTTTCCTCATCCCCCTCTCCCCATCTCTTGGTCTCTCATGGGGCACTTATGTGGGGTCTTCAGAAACCCCCATTACTGTGCATTTCTCATTCACTGTTCCCTGGTCACAGGAGAAACCACCTCTGCCACCTCGAGGTGGTTGCCCATGACTCTCCCCTCATCCCTAGCATCGAGTGGTCCACCCCATACATGCATCCCCTCAAGGACTCAGGCACACTCCAGGAGATCCTTTCAGGCAGAATTTTTCCAAGTTGCCTAAGTTCAGCTCCTACAATGTGTATCTGGTCCATATCTAGTAGAGCAGACTATTTTGAATGTACCCTGTATCTTTGCTCTCCTGCCACAAACAATCCTCCTTAACCGCTTTCCTTGATAAATTTTAAGTGTATAAATCAGGTTCTTCATTATCAGCAGGCACAGATCAAGTTCTACAGATGATTTCCTGAAGCATCCCTCCAGAGACATCAGATAAGAGTTAAACACCTCTCTGCTTGCCTTCTGTGCCTTCCTGAAGTTACCCACAACCCTAACATGGCCTGTAGAGATGGATGAACACCTACCATTCTCAGACTTCTGAATCCCTCCTAAAACTCCCAGATACAGGGAAAAGTTACAGTTATTATCCTGTTACATAGATGACACATATACATATTTGTGTGCTTGTGTGTGTAGCTGTCTCTAGGTAGTGGCTAGCTGCCTGAGAAATATGGAATTGGAGCCCTAGAATTCAAGGGAAAGAGATGAAGCTAGAGCTGTAGTTTCCTCCAAGAAAACAACAGATTCGAAGAAGAGAAATGATTAACAACAGTGGGGAAGCAAGAGATTTTAGAACAGTAATGACTGGCATTTGATTTTTAGTTGTTCTGAATCTGGGCAGAAATGCCCTTCACAATGCTCAAATCTTCAGGACAATTCTTTCACCATATTATCACTGAATTAGTGCAGCACTGCTCTGGATAACAAAGGAGAGGAGTTTTCATTTCCATTTAGGAGAGAAAGGACAAGACAGATGTGGAGCAGGCACCATTTGTGGTGAAGTGATGGTGGGAAGTTCTTAATGACTGAGCCCAACAGGAAGTTACAGGCAACTTTTGGCCAGAGTTAGCCCCACTTTTAGGGAACTTCCAGAATTTTTGACTTCTGGCTATTTCAGTTGGAAGCTTAATTTATTTCGTGTGAAAGTCAAACAAGAGATGCCTTCAGAAGGCTGGAGAGCATCAAGGTATTTAGGAAACACGTAACTAATGCGGAATTCCCTGTTTTTCAAAGCTTTCTGGTGTAAATTTGATGTTGGAGAGTCTGATCAAACTTCAAAATGTTTCACCATCATTAAACAGTAATAGAGCAAAACAAACATTCCAAGGATATTAAATACCTACAAGAATCAAGCACAAACTATGTACCTACTAGCACAAATCTTACAAATTTTGTTGACAATGAGAGAGTTTGAGGATTAGACTGTATAATCCCTCCTTGACCTCTCACTTCCATTGCCTCCAAGTTCCCTCATTCTGACCACACGCTTCCAGTGTTACCTTGAGGATGAGAATGGGATTGTGATGAGACAAAAGCAGAGGATAGGAAAATAATGGATTTTTCTAGGGCTCCAGAAGCTTCTTGCAGAGGAGGTAAAGGGCAGCATGTAGATCCAAGTTTGATCTCTGCCAAACTTGCCATGACGCCCTGCATGCTGTGTTAAGGTCAGCTGTGCTAGGCTGAGTTGCAGGTTTTCTCTCTGTAGGCAAAGGTTTTGTAACTTCTGATATTCCAGGACCTTGTAGGTTGACTCATTAAAGCCACAGGAGAGTAGCTCACACCACTCAAGCCCGCCCGAGGCTCATTTGTAAACCAGGAAATCAATTTGCTAATTTAGAGTGATTCAGATTCAGCCACCATTTGTTTGGAACATGCTACATGTCAAACATTGAGCTTAAGGCTTTCTTACTGGTGATCTCATTTAATCCTTCTGTCAATGGTCAGTGGATGTCCCCAGAAGGAAGTCTATTTAGAAAAGTGAGAAAGGTTTAAAGAGTTTCTTGGAAAAACTGAATCAAGGCAAAGAGAAACAGATAAGTCTTTCCCTTACATTTACGTGCTTATGATACCAGTCTAAGTAAGGAGACGCAAACCACCTCCCACTGGCAGTGCTGGACCCTGACTGATCAAAACTTCCTCCCACCCGTTTCAGTATTTTATGCTGACACTTTGTGCCTCCCACAACATCTTATTCCCTTACAACCAGACTGCCTCTGCAGAAACAAACTATGCATAGCACATTTTCCTTATCATAGGAGAACGTCTCCCATCTCTTAAATAGATGCCAACTGTTTCCTGAACCTGACTTATCTCATGACTATGAAGTATGACAGTAGCATAGTCAGCAATTTGCCACCAGAGTAAATCTCTGGAACCTTCTAGACCTATGCTGAGAACAGATCTAGGCATGGCATAAGGATGTAGGAGGGAAGAGGGACACAGAAATAAAAGATTCAAATTTTTAAAGTTTATAATCACATGGAAGAACTGTCCCAGCTGTACCAATTTGAGATTTTTTTTTAATGATTTGACAAGTTTATTATTTAATTTGTTTAGAGTACATTACTTATTTAAATTCAAGTTAGTTAATATATCATGTAGTGTTTGTTTCAGTAGTAGAATCCAGTGATTCATTACATGTAACACCCAGTGTTCATCCCAAAAAGTGCCCTCCAAAAGGCTCATCACCCATTTAACCCATCCACCCCTCCAGCAACCCTACCTGTTCTCTGCATTTTAGAGTCTCTTACAGTTTGCCTCCCTGTTTTTATATTACTTTTCCTTGTCTTCCCCTATGTTCATCTGTTTTGTTTCTTAAATTCCACATATGAGTGAAAATCATGGTATTTGTCTTTCTTTTTAGTTTATTTAAGCATTTATGCAATGTCATACAATTCGTATATAGAGATGAAGAAGTCATTTTACTTTCAAATAACTCATTGTCAAATGGGGAACACTAACATGTAAGCAATTATTTCTAATACAGTGAGCTAAAGGTTAATGAAAGTATAAACATGGTACCACCAGAGAACTGAGGTTTGGAAAACTGTGCCTATGTGACCCAAGTCTCACAGTTAAGGACATTTGAGCAGTTTTAAATTAAGGACAAATTCACTGGACAGGAAAAGGAGGGGCAGTGGAAGAAAGGGTGAGGAGAAATGTTTAGGGAGGGCATTCCAAGTGGAAGGAACAGAGGCCAAAGATACCATAGGACTTTTAAGAAAATACATGACATTCGGCACACCTACAGAAATTCATAGGAGTAGAAATGAGGCCAGGAATTAGACAGGATCAAACCAAAATTGACTAATTGTTAAGATCAGAAGCTTGAATTGCACTCAGTAACCAATAAGTATGGAATTTAAACAATGTCATGTCAGGAATGTATTGGTATTTTTAAAAGAACAGTATGATTTGTGACAGTTATTTAGCTTTGCTAAGTAATGTGTGAATAACCGTATTTGTTTTAGGGAAGTATATTACTCTATCCCAATGTACTTAGAATATTACTTTGATAATATTCTAAATATTTTGCAATGTATTTTATTTTCTTTACCTAGTATGTCCTGATATATCAACAATATATAGTACATAGTTCTGATCTAGTGGGAAGAAGGCTAAGCCTAGAGACAAAAAACTTGGCTCTGAGTTGCTACTCTCCCTCTTTCTAGCTACGTAACCTTGTTGACTAACTTTTCAGAAATTCAAATTTCTCATCAGTGAAATGGGGATATTGATATTCACCTTCTGGTTGGCTAGGAGAATTAGATTAAGGAACAAGGGAGACAGACTTTGGACATAACAAGTCCCCCAGGGATTCCAATTCATGAAATCTGGGATGCTGTTAGGCAATATTTAATAAATCTTGATCTTGAGTGGTCAGCTTCAATCTCCCTTTCTTTCCTAGAGGCCAGAATTCAGGGAGATCCTAGTGGAAACTAGGGATAGGGCTCAACTAAAGTCTGGACCCCCAGATTTTATTTTGTGACTCTCTTGACTGTTTTTTATGAATATACCTAACTTTAGTGCTTTTCTGCTTCCTACTTTTCTTATTCCTACTTGTCATCCTTTGCCATCATGGTTTGCTGGCTTTCTTTAATGATCTACTTGACTTCCTCTTTTTTTTCCTTGTATTTTTATTACTAGTTTTTGATTTGCGGTTACTATTAGGTTTATATAAAATACCTTATGCATAAAATAGTCTGTAATAAGCTGATGGTTGCTTAAGTTTGAATGTGTTGTTAACTCCTGTCCCGTCTGCATTTTAGGTATATGGTGTCATCCTTTATATCCTTTTATTTTGTGACTCTCTTGACTGATTTTTATGAATATACCTAACTTTAGTGCTTTTCTGCTTCCTACTTTTCTTATTCCTACTTACGGTTTTTCCTTTCAACTCCGTCCCCTTTAACATTTCCTTAGGGCTGCTTTAGTGGTGATAAATCCTTTAACTTTTGTCTTGGAAACTCTTTACCTCTCCTTGTATTCTGAATGGCAGCGTTGGTGCTTAGAGGATTTGTGACTGCAGGTGTTTTGTGTTCGTGTTTGTTTTGTTTTGCTCCAGCACTTTGAATATATCATACCACTTGCTTCTGGCCTGCAAAATTTCTGCCAAAAAATCAGCTATAGCTTTAAGGAGATTTTCCCTTCTATGTGATTGTTTCCTTTCTTCTTGCTGCTTTTAAAATTCTCTTTATCACTACATTTTGCCTCTTTAATTACTGTGTGTCTTGCTGTGGACCTCCTTGGGTTGATTTTGTTTAGAACTTTCTCTGTCTTCTGGATCTGGGTTTCATTCTGTGCCCACATTTGGGAAGTTTTCACCTGCTGTTTCTTCAGATTTTCTAACCACCTTTCTCTCTCTCTTCTCCTTCTGGAATCCTGTAATGTGAGTTTATTAAAATCGATGGTGCTGCTGAGTTCCGAGTCTATTTTCATTTGTCACTACTTTTTCCTCTTTTCTGTTCAGCTTGAATCCTTTTTATTATTCTTCCCCTTCCCCTCTTAATGAAAAAATAGAGCTCTTCCTTACTCTCAACGAACTATAAGGTCATAACCAGATCTAGTGCTATCTACTAACTGAAGGCTGATTTCCTGAGATGAAGGTAAAATCTTGATTAAATGATAATCCCACTGAATAGAAATAGGTGAATTCCTATTTTAACCCATATGTTTTGTGTAATGGAGTTTTCAGCAACAGTGCTTACTAAATCTGTCAAAATATAACAAGAAAGAAAACAGAAAAAAAATTTAAATAAATGAACATAGCCTCATTTATTAAAAATAGATTGTGTTTCTACAGATTCTAAGACTAAACTGAACAGAATAAATAAATTTAAACCATTCAAGTAGGAAGGGGGAAATTTCTTCGTTAGAATTCTAATAAAATTCTGAATAAGAAATTCCGTTTCAGAGAAAATGCTGGGCTAGATTATCAAACCAATCTTCTTGCTGGAAAAAGAAAAACTAAAAATACTGGATAATTTTTTTTTAAAAAAAACTTCACGTTCATAGACAAGTTGAAAATATAATAAGATGTCTGCAAATTCTAAGTCCTTGGTGTAACTGGATCACTGAGGCTCCTTTGGCTCATATAGCATTTACCAAACCTCCCAAAATTAAACTCTACATTTGACAGCTTTGTACAACAAAAAAGAAAGAAGTAAAAGCCTAGAGCTTATTAAGGTATAAAAACCAGTAGGAGACGCTCTTCACATTAAGACAGCACCTCAGAGTACTAATCCTTCAGGCAAAGATGAAACAAAGACCTGTCCCAACTATGCTCCACAAAGAGAATTGCACACCCATCCTCCAAGAAAATTGCATGGAGAGTTACACTGTGGAGAAGTGGAAAACAAAACAAAAATGCTCAGAAAGAAAAAATTCCTAAAACGTGGTCTTCAAAAACAAAAAACAAATCAACCAACAAAAAACCAACATACAAACAAAAACTCGCAAAAAATGATCCCAGATGTTATGCTGAGCGAAATAAGTCAGGCAGAGAAGGACAAATATCATATGTTTGCACGTATAGGAGGATTAGGAGGAACTTGACGGAGGAACAAGGGGGAGAAGAAGGGCGGAAATGGTGGGGGAAAGGGAGAGAGGCAAACCATGAGAGACTCTTGAATGCTGACCAAAACTGAGGAC
>NW_027527853.1:7727346-7824771 GCF_008692635.1 Crocuta crocuta | reverse complement strand
AAAAAAAAAATTTTTGAAAAAAAAAAAAAAAAAAAAAAAAAAAAATGATCCCAGAGTAAGAGTGCCCTCAAGGACCTTCCGGAAATGAAAACAGATCTTGTCCGGAGATCCAGGTCTTCATCCTAAGCCTCAAAGTATCATTACAAACAGGTAGCTTCAAGGACAAATAGTAAACATTAAGCTGAGGACATATGGGAACCATGCACATCAAGCAAGCACCAGAAGGAGACAACAGAAAAAGATTCCCAAGGCTTCTGGTATTAGAATTGGAAGAATGAATTATGAATTAATTGTGCTTAAAATGTTGAAAAAATAACGACAAAATTGAGAATACATAGGTAGTATGAAAATATTAAAAGTAAGTAGATTTGAATAAAAAACAAATAGTGTCTAAAATTTTTTACACATAGTAATTAAAATGGAAAACTCTAGTGTTTGACAGATCAAACTTTTTTAGGAGAATCAATATGGGACTTCCAAGATGGCAGAGTAAGAATCCTAAGCTCACCTTGTCCCAGAAATACAATTAGATAATACCCACTTAAATATAAATTACCCAGAAAATGACCCAAAGACTGACAGAATAGTCTCCCACGGCTAAATGTAGAGAAGAGTGTGGAACAATACGGTCAAGAGCTAAAGTGACCCAGGGGACTGCCCACAGCAGAAAGGTACACCAAGGACACAGACAGGGTACAGGAACAGACCTCCATACTAGGTACCCCAAGCATGGGGGACCTGCATGGGGAAAATAAATTCCAGTAACATCTGTCTTTGAAAACCAAAGGAAATTAACAATCAGTAGGGCTTAACATCTGCAACTTTATGAGTCAGCAGCCTTAACTGTAGGAGACCCAGGAGGGCCATCAGAGTCCCCAGCCCTAAAGGAACAGCACAAACAGCAGCCCCACTTTGATCCTAAATAGAGGCAGCAGTCTGAAAAATGACTGGGGTAAACGGGAAGGAGATTCACTTATAAATCCCAGAGCATGTGCTGGAGGGGCAGGGATCTTTGGGAACCTTCTCTAAGAACAAGAGTTGGTGGTTGCCATTTCCTTCCTCCATGCCACTCCCACAGAGCCATACACTGACACCTGAGGGAAGGAGCACAGCATGAATACACTCTCCACCTCGCTCACTAACAGCATGCTCCACCCACACATTCTCCTGAGGAAAGTTCCTCCCCCAGCCTAGTCCTGGAGGAGTTTTCCCAGGCAGCTGTCAGTCCCCTCCTGCAGCCAACCACCAGTGGCCGGTGCTAGTGCTACATGCCCTGTCCCCATGGTCTTCTGCAAACATGCCTTCTCCAGGCCAGCCTGCCTCAGTATGACTTTCCCAAGGCAGCTGCAGGCTTCCTCCCATAGCAGGCCCACACACCCTGCCTCGACTTTCTCCTGTGGAGCTGCTTCCTCCAACACCCCTTGATGCAAGTCCATCCAAGTGGTGGCACATGCCTCGTAGTGTGCAAGCAGCTCCAACAAGGGCTAGTGCCACTCCAGAGTGACTTGTGCCCTGGGGAGACGGGGAAATAACCACACATCCCATTTGACTGTGGCCCCAGAAGTGGGCTAGGGGCAAGCGGCTGGTTTGACTATAAGCCTCACTCACTAACAAAAGCTTCTCAGGGTACAGGTGGAAAGTGCCCTGCAGTTTGGTGCTACGGCCCCTCTGGCAAATCACTCGTGTGACTCAAGACCAAGGAGACCCCAGACTGGCCCGCTAACACCACATGGACCAATCCCCCAACAGGCAAAGAGAGTCATTGCAAATGATCGGACTGATGACAACTGTGACTGTGTCACAGAGTAGGGCACACACAATCCAGCCAGGTTGTAGTGACAAGGGGACACTGCACTGTAGGAGCTCGTCATCATAAATAAGGCCACTACGTTCAAGAGCAGGCAATGTAGCTGACTTTTCTAATACACAGAAACAGACACAGTGTTACACAAAATGGGACTGAGAATTAAATCCCAAATTAAAAAACAGAACAAAATCACAGCAAGAGAGATAACAAAGATAAGTAATAAGCCTAATAGAGAATTTAAAGTAATGATCATCAAGATACTCACTGAACTTGAGAAGTAAGTGGGGAACCTCCATGAGACCCTTAACAAAGAGACAAAAACATAAAAAACCAAAGATGAAGAAGTCAGTAACTAAAATTAAAAACACACTAGAGGGAATAATTAACTAGAGGAAGCAGAAAAATGGATCATCAACCTGGACGACAAAGTAATAAAAAGGATTCAAGCTGAACAGAAAAGAGGAAAAAGTAGTGACAAATGAAAATAGACTCAGGGAACTCAGCAGCACCATCGATTTTAATAAACTCACATTACAGGATTCCAGAAGGAGAAGAGAGAGAGAAAGGTGGTTAGAAAATCTGAAGAAACAGCAGGTGAAAACTTCCCAAATGTGGGCACAGAATGAAACCCAGATCCAGAAGACAGAGAAAGTTCTAAACAAAATCAACCCAAGGAGGTCCACAGCAAGACACACAGTAATTAAAGAGGCAAAATGTAGTGATAAAGAGAATTTTAAAAGCAGCAAGAAGAAAGGAAACAATCACATAGAAGGGAAAATCTCCTTAAAGCTATAGCTGATTTTTTGGCAGAAATTTTGCAGGCCAGAAGCAAGTGGTATGATATATTCAAAGTGCTGGAGCAAAACAAAACAAACACGAACACAAAACACCTGCAGTCACAAATCCTCTAAGCACCAACGCTGCCATTCAGAATACAAGGAGAGGTAAAGAGTTTCCAAGACAAAAGTTAAAGGATTTATCACCACTAAAGCAGCCCTAAGGAAATGTTAAAGGGGACGGAGTTGAAAGGAAAAACCGTAAGTAGGAATAAGAAAAGTAGGAAGCAGAAAAGCACTAAAGTTAGGTATATTCATAAAAATCAGTCAAGAGAGTCACAAAATAAAAGGATATAAAGGATGACACCATATACCTAAAATGCAGACGGGACAGGAGTTAACAACACATTCAAACTTAAGCAACCATCAGCTTATTACAGACTATTTTATGCATAAGGTATTTTATATAAACCTAATAGTAACCGCAAATCAAAAACTAGTAATAAAAATACAAGGAAAAAAAAGAGGAAGTCAAGTAGATCATTAAAGAAAGCCAGCAAACCATGATGGCAAAGGATGACAAGAATACAAATACCACCACACAATAAGTAACAAAATGGTATTAAGTACATACCTATCAATAATTATTTTGAATGTAAATGGGCTAAACACTCCAACCAAAATACACAGGTTCCAGAACAGATTTTTTTTTTAATTTTATTTAAAAAAAAAAAAAAAAGACCCGAATCCTGACGAAGATGGTGGAAAAGTAGAAGGACCCTAGGTTTGCCTTATCCCACAAATACTAGGTACTATCAAATCATCCTAATAATCCCAGAAATTGACCTGAAGTAGGACAGAACAACTCCACAACTACAGATAGAGAAGAGAACACAAATAAGGTAGCAAATGTGGAGACATCGTGGTTTAGGGGAGAAACAGATCCCGGCTGCTGCAGAGGAGAGGGGGCCATGGTCTCAGAGAAGGGAAAGGGAGAGATAGAGGAGCACACAGGGGAATGCACAAGGAGAACATTTCCCCATAGCTATTGGCTTAGAATATAAGAGGGGCTGAATTTGAATTCTTGCAACCAGCAGAGGGCCTCAAGTTGTAAATTCAGCAGGTTTGGCTGGGATTGAGCCTGGAGAGCACCATGCTGCTCTTGGAGAGAAGACAGGCCAACAACTGGCCCATACAGTATGGAAACAGATATGAAAAGTGTCTGGAACACATGGGGAGATTATTCACTCTTCTCAAAGTACTTCCCTGAGAGGCAGCATTCACACTCACACACACACACACAGTTTCTGGGAACAAAGGAGCTGACTCGTGCCATTTCCTTCTGCACCACCAAGGATAAACAGAGAGCCACTGGAGGGAGGCAGCACCAAACCACCAACACTGGCTAACTTGCTTACAGTAAGCCCCACCCCCGCTGCTTTGGTAGGACTGCCCTTCTCAGTCACATTTACCTCAGTCCCAGTGCAACAGGCCACTCCCCCATAAGACCAGCAAAAACCCTGCCCACACCATAGCTCCCAGCTAGAGAATTTTGCAGGGCCTCATATCCAGCAGAAGTGGTGACAGGTACCATCTCACAAGCAGACCAAGGCACACCTAGTTAAAATTCACCATATTCGGGCCAGGGACCAAACACTGTCCTCACCAGGCAAGGAGAGACTATGCAGACAACTGGCCCAAAGGCCAGAGCAGCCAGAACACAACAGCAGAGTGCATGCAACACACACTGGAGATACTTCCTAAAGCACCAGGCCCCGGGCACTACATGACTTCTTCATAAGGCCAGTACTTTCAGGAATAGGAGACATAACTGGCTTTTCTAACACAGAGATGCAGGCAGAAACTCAGACAAATAAGACAGAGGAATTTATCCCAAATTAAAGAGTAAGATAATGTTACAGTCACAGATCTAAGTTAAACTGTAACATGCCTGATGGAGAATTGAAAGCAATGATCATGTAAGGATAGTCACTGACCTTGAGAGAAGAATGGGAGACATCAGTGAGACCCTTACCAAAGAGAAAGAAGAGTTAAGAATCAGAGATGGGGCACCTGGGTGGCTCAGTCTATTGATCATCTGACTCTTGATTTTGGCTCAGGTCATGATCTCAGGGTTGTGGAAATCAAGTACCCTATCAGGCTCTGCATGGAGCATGGAGTCTGCTTGAGATTCTCTCTCTCTCCCTCTGCCCCCTCTCCCCCATTTGCACATGCTCTAATTAAAAAAAATTAGATGAATGGTGCAATAAATGACATTAGAAACACTCTTGATTCAATTAACAGCAGGCTGGAAGCAGTAGAGGAATGAATGGATGATTTAGAAGACAAGCAATAAAGTTGAACAAAAGAGAGAAAGATTATGTAAAACAAAAATAGACTTAAGGAACTCTGAATCCAAACATAGTAACATTTGTATTACAGGAGTCCGAGACAAAGAAGACAGAAAAACAGAAAGAATATTCTAAAAATAATAGCTGAAAATTTCCCCAGTCTGGGAAACAGACATTCAGAGCCAAGAGGCACAGAGAACTTCCATCAAAATCAACAAAAGCAGGCCAATACCAAGACACAGTGTAATTAAGTTTGCAAAATCTAATGATAAAAATAAAGTCTCAAAAGCAGCAAGGCAAAAGTTGTCATTAACCTACAAGAGAAAACCCATAAGGCTAGCTGGAGATTTTTCAAGAGAAATTTGGCAGAACAGAAGGGAGGGCATGATGTTTTTGAAGTACTAAATGCGAAAATTCTGCAGCCAAGAATACTCTATCCAGCAAGGCTATCTTTCAGAAGGAGAGAAAGAGTTTCCCAGACAAACAAAAAACAAAGCAGTTCTTGACCACTAAACCTGGCCTACAAGAAACATTAAAGGGGACTCTTTGCGGGGGAAAAACAAGACTAAAGGTGACATTATAAAGAAAGGGAACAAAAAATAAAAATGAAAATATGTGAAAGAAAAAAATCAGTCAAGGAACTCCCCCCCAAAAAAAGGTTATGGAATACAATAACATGTACCTAAAATGTAGGGAAAAGAAAAGAATGAGTTCAAACTTAATATAAACTGCTCTTTGCACAAGAGGTTATATACAAACCTAATGGCAATCATAGATCAAAAACCACTAATAAACATGCAAAGAATACAGAGAAATCCAAATATATCACGAAAGAAAATCAGCAAAACATAAGAGGAAAAGCCAATAAAAGATCAGAGAAAATCTCCAGAAACCACAAAACAATAAAATAGCAATAAATATGTATCAATAATTATTTGTATGCCAGTGCACTTAACACTCTAATCAACAGACATAGGGTGACAGCCTGGGGGGCAGGGAAAAAACAAGACCCATCCATATGGGGTCTGCAAGACACTCATTTTTGACCTAAAGACACAAGCATATTGAAACTGAAGGGATGGAAAACATTTATCATGTAAATAGATATCAAAAGAAACCTGGAGTAGCAACTTACATTGGACAAAGTAGACTTCAAAACAAAGACTGTAACAAATGACAAAGGACACCATATAACAAGAAAGAGGACAATCCAACAAGAAGACAACATTTATAAGTATTTATGCACCCAAAATGAAAGCACCCAAATAACATAAAGGAATCAATAATAATACAGTAATAGTTGTAGACTTTAACATCCCACTTACATCAATGGGGAAATCATCTAAACCAAAAACAAAGAAATATTGGCTTCAACACACTGAACCAGGTGGACTTAGCAGATATATTCACAACATCCTAAAAAAGCAGAATAGACGATCTTTTCAAGCATACATGGAATCTTCTCCAAAATAGATCACATATTAGGCAACAAAAGAGGCCTCAACAAATTAAAAAAAAAACATTGAAATCATACCATGCACCTTTTCTCACTATGCTGCTATCAAACTAGGAGTGAACAAGAAAAATCTGAAATCAACACAAATATATGGACATTAAGCAACATGCTACTAAACAATGAATGGGTCAACCAGGAAATCAAAGAAAAATTTTTAAAAATACATGGAAACAAAGATGAAAGCATGTCAGTTCAAAATCTTTGGAATGTAGAAAATTAATCCTTAGAGGGAAGTAAGCAGCAATCCAGCCTACCTCAAGAAACAAGAATTATCTCAAACAACCTAACCTTATACCCATAGGGGCTAGAAAAAGAACAAATGAAGCCATAAATCAAAAGGAAGGACCTAAAATCAGAGCAGAAATAAATGATACAGCAACTAAATAAAAAAAATAAGTAAAACATATCAACGAAACCAAGAGTTCATTTTTCAAAATAAAATAAAATTGATAAACTTCTAGCCAGACTTATCAAAAAGGGCCCAAATAAGCAAAAGCACAAATGTGCAACCTAGAAAAAAAATGGATAAAGTCCTACTAACAGGTAAATTACCAGAACTGCAACAGGAAGAAGTGGAAAACTTCAACAGACCAATAACCAGCAAAGAAATTGAATCAGTAATCAAATATGCAACAAACTAAAGTCCTGGACCAGACGGCTTCACAGGCATTCTACCAAACATTTTACGAGTTAATACGTATTCTTCTCAAACTATTCCAAAAAAAATACAAGAAGGAAAATTTCCAAACTCATTCTATGAGGCCATTATTATCCTGATACCAAAACCAGATAACATTACCACAATAAAAAAGTACAGACCAATAACCCCAGTAACTCTGATGAACACAGTTTAACAAAAAAAATCCTCAACAAAATATTAGCAAATCAAATCCAACAATACATTAAAAAAATCATTCACTACAATCTGGTGGCATTTATTCCTGAGTTACAAGTGTGACTCTATATTCACAAATCAGCAGGATACATGGTATCAATAAAAGAACGGAGAAGAACTTTATGCTCCTTTCAGGAGATTCAGAAAAAAAGGATTTGACAAGGTACAATACCCATATATGATGATAAACCTTCAACACAGTAGGTTGAGAGGAAACACATCTCAGTATAATAAAGGCCATATAGGAAAAACCCACAGTTAACATTTTCAATAGGAAAAAACAGCTTTTTCTCTATGATCAGGAAAAAGACAGGGATGTCCATTCTCACCTCTTTTAGTCATCACACTACTCCAAGTCCAATCCACAGGCGTCAGAGAACAAAAATAAATCAGACACATCCAAATAATCGAGGAAGAAGTAAAACTTTCACTATTTGCAGATAACATGATAGTATATATAGAAAGCCCAATAGACTCCAAGTAACTGCTACAACTATTGTATGAATTCAGTAAAGTCAGAGGATACAAAATCAATGTATAGAAATATGCTGTATTTNTGGGGGAGAAGAAGGGCGGAAATGGTGGGGGAAAGGGAGAGAGGCAAACCATGAGAGACTCTTGAATGCTGACAAAAACTGAGGACTGATGGATGTTGGGGGGGAGGGGGGGATGGGCATGGAGGAGGGCACTTTGGGGATGAGCACTGAGTGTTATGTGGAAACTAATTTGACAATAAACTATTTGTAAAATAAATAAATAAATACACAAATATATAAAAAGTAAAAAAAAAAGAAAAAGAAATATGCTGTATTTCCATACACCAATAATTAAGCAGTAGAAGAAGCAATTAAGAAATCTATCACATTTACAATTTCACCAAAAAAAAACAAAAACAAAACAACAAAAACGCATACCTAGGAATAAACCTCAACAAAGAGATTTAAGACTGGTACTCTGAAAACTAAAAAAATGCTGATGAAAGAAACTGAGGAAGACACAAAGAAATGGAAAGACATTCTATGTTCATGGATTAGAAGAACAAAAGTTGTTAAGATGTCTATGTTATCCAAGAAATCTACAAATTTAATGCAATCTCTATCAAAACACTACCAGCTTTTTTCACAGAACTAGAACAATCCTAAAATTATATGGAACTACCAAAGACCCGAATAGCCAAAGCAATCTTGAAAAAAGGACACAACTATATAAGTATCACAATTCCAGATTTTAAGATATACTACAAAACTAGTAATCTAAACAGAATGATGCTGACCTAAAAACAGGAGCAAAGATCAATGGTACAGAATGAAGAGCCCAGAATGTTGGGAAAACTGCACAGCAACATACAAGAGAATGAAACGGGATCACTTTCTCTGACTATACACAAAAATAAACACAAAACAAAATGAGTATTGACAAGACTGTGGAGAGAAAGGAAACCTCTTACACTGTTGGTGGGAATGTAGACTGGTGCAGGCACTCTGGGAAACAGTATGGAGGTACATCAAGAAGTTAAAAATAGAATTACTATATAATCCAGTAATTCCACTACTGGGTATTTACCTTCAAAATACAAAAACAAAAATTCAAACAGATACATGCACCCTATGTTTATTGCAGCCTTGTTTACAAATGTCAAATTATAGAAGTAACCCAAATGTCCACACTGATGAAGTGGTATGTATGTGTGTGTGTGTGTGTGTGTTTATATATACACACATGTGAATGCATATGTGTATATATGCATATATGTATATATGCACTGTGTGTATGCATATATGTGTGTATGTATATGTATATATGTATACATACACAATGAAATATTACTCAGCAATAAAAACATGGATGGATCTAGAGTATAATGCTAAGTGAAGTCAGTGAGAGAAAAACAAGTATCACATGATCTCATTCATATATGGAATTTAAGAAAAAAATGACAAACCAAAAAGCAGACTCTTAATTATAGAAAAGTGATGGTTAGCAGAGAGGAGATGGGCAGGGGGTGGGTGTAATGGGTGAAGGGGATTTAAGAATACACTTACCATGATCACTGAGTATAGAACTGTTGAATCACCATATTGTACACCTGAAACTAATATAACACCGTATGCTAACTATACTGGGATTAATAAAGAATCCCTCAAGAAAACAAAGGAAAATGAATTAAGAAGAATGAAACTCAGAGGATCACAAAATTGGAAAATATATGAAAGCAAGTTGAAGAGACATGCAGAACTGAGTGAGGAAGTCTCCTATGTGTTTAATCAGAGTTCCAAAATTTAAGGAAAGAATAATGAAGCAGAAGCAATTTTAGGAAAATTTTCAGCAGTTTTTTCAAACTACAGATTCAGGAAGCCAGAGAAATCCAGGGCAAGATAGATGAAAAGAAATCCACATTATGGTAAAACTGCAGAATCCTTATAACAACCGTAGGCTCTTAAAAAGCCAGAGATAAAAGGTTACTTTTTACACAGAGGTAATGGACTGTAAAATTACCTCTCAACAGCAACAATACAAGTCAGAAGACAACCCAACAATATCCAAGATTACTTTGCCAGGAAATAGTTTTAATAACCTAGAATTCTAAACCCAGAAAATCATATTTCAAAATTGACAACAAATTTATTTTCAAGTAAACAAGTGGTACCCCTTCATTAAAAAAAAAATCATCAATTATGCATGTCATATGGAAGGAAAGCGATCCGCAGATGGAAGGTCTGAGATGCAAGAGGGAATGAAGGACAAATATAAAGTGGGAATTATGCAAAGTTACTATTACCCTGCTTCTCTTCCTTCTATTTATTACTGTTAAGGAATTGCTATCTTTTGAATTCAACTGTCTTTGTTCTCTGGATAATTTTAAGATGCCTCTCTGTTTTTATGCTGTGTCATTACAATGAAACTCCGCTACTGAATACAGATTTCAATTTATTTTTTTTTATTTATTATACATCTGGCTTCTTGAATTTTTATTTTATTTTTTTGGTGGCAAAAGTACATTTATTTTATTATTATTTTTTTTTTTACAAANGAACTTGAATTTTTACATTAGTGTGTCTTACAGTAGTTTCCAGGCAATTAACTTCTTGAAAATTTCCTCTGAAAGTATTCACATTATTTTGTGTTCTCTTCTCAGAAAAATGTATGTATCAACGTATATGAAGAACTCTTACAACTACGTGGGAAAAAAAAACAAATGAAAAATGAGCAAACGGCTTGAACATTTCACCAATTAAGATGTATGAATTGTCAGTATGTACATGACAAGATCATTTTTAGACACTATAAAAATTAAAAGGACAGATACCACTACCTCATCAAATAGCTAAAAAAATTTAATCATATACAGCACTAGTAAGGATACATAGCCACTAGAACCCTCAAACACAGCTCAAATGAATGTAAAGTGTTAGAATCACTTTGGAAAACAGCTTTTCAGTTTCTTTCAAATTAAGCATAAACCTATCATATGATACAGGCATTTCTTTCCTTGGTATCTACCCAAAATAAATAAGAGCATATGTCCATATAAATTTGTGCGAATATTCAGAGCACTTTTTCTAACAGCCAAAAAAAAAAAAAAAGTTATTCCAAATGTCCACCAGTAGGAGAATGAATAAATTAAGGCATGCCCATAAAATGGAGTGTTACTCAGAAATAAAGAATGAAGAGCATCTAGGTGGCTCAGTCAGTTAAGTGTCTGACTTCGGCTCAGGTTATGATCTCATGGTTCGTGGGTTTGAGCCCCTCCCCTGCTCACGCTATCTCTCTCTCAGAAATAAATTTTTTAAAAAAGAAATAAAGAATGAACTACTTCTACACTAAATTCAAAATCATTATGTAGAATGAAAATAAGCCAGATGAGAAAGAGAACAAATACTGTATGATTCCATTTTTATCAAGTTCTGGAAAACGCAAAGTAATCAATAGTGGTGAAAATCAGATTAGTGATTGCCTGGGGATGGAGATGGAGAAAAGAATGAATTATGAAAGGGCATATGGGAACTCCTGGGATTTTATCAGGTTTGACAGGTTGACTGTAATGACAGCTTTATGAGTGTGTACAAGTGTCAGAATTCATCAACTGTACATTTTAATCTATGAAATTTATTGTATGTCAATTAAAGTCAATAATTTTTTTTAATTTTTTAAATTTTTTAATGTTTATTTTTGAGAGAGACAGAATGCAAGCAGGGAAGGGTCAGAGAGAAAGAGGGAGACACAGAATTCGAAGCAGGCTCCAGGCTTTGAGCTGTCAGCACAGAGTCTGACACAGGGCTTGAACCCAGTAATCATGAGATTGTGACCTGACCCAAAGTCAGACGCTTAACCAACTGAGCCACCCTGGCGCCCGTCGAAGTGTTTTGTTTTTGTTTTTTTTTTAAACAGCAAAAACCAAAAACGGTTACAGAAGATAAAGCAACTGAGGAAGACATAGGACAGAAGTATTTGGTCACACTATGTGACTCATCCCTGTAAAGGTTTTAAGTGTTAACATCTTTCAGGCATTTTGAGGACAATTATTTTCTGAAGAGTGAACTGAACAACAGTTCTGTTCCTTTCACTTTGGTGATTTGGATTCAATGGCATTTACCAGTACAGATATTGACACATTCCAGACTTTCTATATACCAGAGATTTCTCACAAATCCTCATTTTTAACACCAGCTATTTATGATTCCATTATACCTCCTGTTTACGTAATTGTGCAGGACTTTTCCAGTCCTGTTTTTAAAGCAAAGATAGTCGTCTAGTTGTCTGAGATACTCAAAGGCAACTATTAGCAACTTTAGTTTTTTGTTTTCAAATACCACTTTTATAAAGCAGGGGGTGGGGCTTAATATGTGCACTTAATATGTGCACTTAATAATAATGATGATTGTAGGGGCGCCTGGGTGGCTTAGTCGGTTGGGCGTCCGACTTTCGCTTAGGTCATGATCTCGCAGTTTGTGGGTTCAGGCCCCGCGTCGGGCTCCGTGCTGACTGCCAGCTCGGAGCCTGGAGCTTGTTTCAGTCTGTGACTCCCTCTCTCTCTGACCCTCCCCTGCTCACGCTGTCTCTCTCTCTCTCTCTCCCCTAGAAATAAATAAAAACATTTAAAAAAAAATAAAAAAAAATAATGATGATTGTTAAGTCAGTGGAACAATAAACTGGAGAGGCCATTTGTATATTCAAGAAATTTTCTTTTTCATAGAATGTTTTAATTCAGAAAAGGCATCATATGAAATAGTTCTAATGGTTCTTTTGAGTTTGTGCATTTTAGTAAGACAGTAATTACAATTTAATGTATTTGACATTAAGTTTTGTACTTACCATTTGCTAAATGATGTTTATTCATATAACCAATGTTTTAAAAATAGTTGCTTTGTTTAAATATGTAATACAGTAATGTAGTAGTGATATACTATATGTTAAAAAGAAATCCTATTACAATGTTCTCAAAATATATGCATAGATCAGTTCAGATCTTGACAACGGCAGAAAAACTGTTCATAAACATACTGTAACTTTGTATGCCAAGATAAAATTCCAATGCCTTATTCTCCCATCACCCCTTGGAACTCCAAATAAACGTTAGATCTTCCAACTCTGTCTTCCATGACTCGATCTCTTTTTGATAGTCTCCATCTTTTTATGCCTAAGTGTTACATTTCCAGTCATTTCTCATCTGTCTTCCAGTTTACTATTTCTTTCTTAGATTTTGTTTAATTTATAAAAATTCCATTTTGGTATTATTTTGATTTAGAGAGTTTCTTGTTGGTTTCTTGAAATCAGTTAGGTCATGTTTTATTGTTTACTTTTGGCTGTACATATTTGCAAGTCCTGCCTTATATTTATGTAGGCAGAGGAACTTAAAGTGTTTTGTAATGTACTAATTTTATATTTCAGTATTTGCAGATCTTTATCTTTTTGTTATTTCTGCTGGTGCTCACTCACGGTGCCCTATTTTCTTGTGTGCTTATCTTTGACTAGCATTGCTTAATCTTCTTGAAAAAGTATTTTAACAACAATTTTAGGCCTAGAATGATGGTGTAATACTCCTGAGCAGTTCTGCAGTTGTGTCTGCATCTAGAAAGGCTTACCAGTCTGTGACTACAGTAAACTTAGTGAGTTATGAACTTCAGGCAATGTGAATCTGGCCTAAAATATGTGCATGGGCACATCTGTGGCCACAAGTTTTCAGGAATAGTCTACAATTACAAAACAAGCCTTAGGACCTGGATTTGGGTGGAAACTAGTCTTCATCTCAGGTCACTTTTATTCTGTGTATAAGCCTGATTAGGACTGGTTTAATGTAAAAAAGTCTTCTATTATACTCTGCATCTGGGTCCTCGAGTTTGACTTCTGTTCATTTTATCCTTTGGCAAAGTCTACATCAAAATTAAAATTGAAAACTTCCCTTTAGGCAAGAGAAGCTTTGGATTAGTTTACCATTCTGGGTTTTCACTGTTCCTTCCATTTTGACCAGGTAATTTTTCTGTTACCTCATTAACTTTTTGATCATTCTAATTATATTCTCAAAAAATATTTTCTCCAGCCATTTTTCTTTTGGGTGTGAGTATGTGATATAGGGGTATGGCAGTGGATGGGGGGAAAAGCTGAAAACTTGGCCCATCACTATAGGAAACTGAAGTCTGAACAATAAACAATTTTAAAAATGTAATACATGCACACACAAAATCTATATGGCTGGATTATCTTGGGTATAGATCAAATAATCTATGATTTGTGATCTGATCCATTATTCCATCATAAAAATACTAGAATAATCATTTCAATCTTTTTGTTTTGTTTTCGAGGGTGGTAAAACATACAACATTTAGAAATGGAGTGGAACTACACAAAAGAAACATCCAAGCAAATTGATTCTCTTTTTAAGGTTCTCTATAAATCTTGTCCCCAAAGCAACACAAGTACTTCTCTACATTTCTTCCTTTACACCACATACTTTGCTCAGTCATGAATTTTCAAAGCAATATCTTAGGCATCTATTTTGCAATTAAATCAACTGCTTCACTGTTAACATTCACTCTCTGTCCTTTCAGAGAATGTTTAAATACACTGATGAATCGAACAGTAAAACAGGTGCAGACTATAGGAAAATAAAATGGGTGTCTTCTAAAATGTCAATATAATGTACAAATAAGCAGGTTTCTAAATTTAATGGTTAACTTTTATTAAATATTGGCAAATCTTCACTAGTGGTAACACTGATTTTTAATTCTTCCTAAGTCAAACTAAAGACTGAACTTGAAACTACATCAGTACCATCCAGATAATATTCACATTATGTAAGAAATACTGGCAATGACTAGAACTGAATATTTTCAAAGTGTCCACACATCCATACTGATATGGGGATGGTTGGCTATAAGTGGATCAGTCAATCATATCACCTCAAATTACAATAAATTTCTTGTTTTCCCTTTTACTTGTCTCTACCTTCCCTCTTTAGCCCATAGCTATGAAAAATAATGAAGGGAGTAACTTGAATCTTCAAATAATTCTTTTATTTCCTTTTGTAGCACTATTTTTACCCTGACTTTTCGAAGTGGGCCTAAGAAAACTCAAAGCGATACGAAGTATTATCTTCATAGTATATCATCTCATCCTCCCTGGAAACTCTAAACCTACTATTACATTGAGGAATGTAGAGCATCCCAGAAGAGTCTAAACAGATATCTACAAGTTATCAATGTACAGGTTGTTACAAGTTGGACAGATCTGGGTTCAAATCCTAATTAACTGTGGGACCTGGGGCAAGTTATTGAAATTGCTTCAGAGTTTGGTCAGGAAAGCAGAATTTGCTTTAAATAGTTCAAACAGAGAGATGTAACACAGAAGTTGGAGAATTAGAAAAGCATTGGGTTGACAAGTGAAGCAAGTGTCAGGGAAGTCATTTCTGTGCTCAAAAACTCAAGGAGAACAGGAATTACAGGAAACTGCCACTGCTGACTCACTACCTCACAAAAGGAAGCCCTTCTCCAAACTTCATACCTGTCACCTTTGCACTCTATGAGCCTACGCCACCACATCAGGAGCAACGGTGGCCTCTTTTCTTCCAAGTGCCCTGGTGGGACTGTTTAACATGGTACCTTGCTTTCAGGAATTCTGGGGAATCTAGTACCCAGGCTTTTAGCCTGTGAAACACAGTCAGGAGAATGGGGCAGGGGGGAGTGTTGCTAACCTGCCAACTAAAAGTCTAGCACACTCTAGATCTCTCAGTGATTTCAATGTAAAAATACTTTTGAAGAGTAAATCAAGATTGCAGATGGATCACCTGCTCCTATATTTTCTCCCCTAAAGTGAGAGAAAAGACGCACACATGTAAATATGTACATTTATTCAGATAAAGCTATAAATTATATCTAGAGGATATAAAGCCTAAGAGGACAGGAACAAAAATTAGGAATCAATGGAAGACAGAATGCAGATGGGATCAAACAGATAATAACCGTGAAACAGCTCAAAAAATCCAGGACCATCTCTCTGTAAAAACTAAAATCAGGATCTAAATTGGACTGAATTAAAAAGCAGAGAAGTGTTAAAAAAAATCAGTAGGATAAATTAAAGAAGTGAATTTAGGAAAATAAGACAAAGCATTTTCACCCTTGTAAAACAGAACAGAACAAAGTTTTTGCCTGATTTATTCATTTTTATTAGTGGTACAAAGTTGGTTTTTCATTATCACTTTTAAACTAACTTTCACGTAATTTAACAAATCTTGATTCAAATATGTTTGGCATTGCTATCCAAGCTTGTTAATTTAGCATTTAGTAATAGAGGACTTAACTTTAAAGAAAATCAGAAAAGTTGTGTTTTTCATTGTATTGCCTTTGATAGTGATTATATAATTACACAAGTACCTCATCTACTTGTCATAAAGCTTTAGTTAAAAGCTATTTGAGCATTAACTTTTTCAAATAAAAGTCTATAGATTAAAGGTAATATATATATGTATGTAAAATACATTTATGTGATTTTATCTGTTTAAGAATAAAGCTTCTCATGAAAAGATAAGGTGCCTATACATTTTGAGTTTGATTGGGTCAACACTATTTAAAAATGATTTACTCTAATAGTTGTATACTATTTGCTTAAACTTAGAGGATATTAAAAAGGAGAAGGCCTTAATCTAAGGGCATAGTCCAAAGAGGCAAAAAGTCTGCTTCCTGGAATTATGGTGTGTTAAGCCTGGTCCTGCTTGAAGCTGGTGGCAGGACAGAATTAAGCATGATAGCCTCTTTATTAGGGGAAATGGTTAAGAGAAAAATGCAAAGGAGCCAAAAGTGGTTGGGAGAGGCATCAAACCGCCATGCAAGTCTGACCCCAAGTGAAGGAGAGAGAGAAGGAAATTGGATGGACATGTAGATCACTATATACCTAACAAGTTTAAGCAAGGCCACTGGAGAAAACTAAGCTAAAATCTAGCCTGCAAATAAGTCCTATATCCCCCAAGAATATGCTTGCTTTAGTACCCCTACCTAGATCAGTGGTGGTCTGGGGGCCATCCATAAAAAAACCAAACAACAACAACAAAGAAATAGCTATGATGAACTCCGAAGCAGCAGCTGATCACTAGTCAGTCAGGCTCCCAGAAGATGTAGGTTCACCATGTATATTCTTGATGGCTACCCACATCTGCTGTCCATGTTCTACAACCCAGAGAATGTTCTCTTGGAGAGCCTTCTCTTTGAGAGATTCCTTGGCATCTTTCTTCTCATAGTGACCTACCCCAAAGGCTAGAAAGAGGATTCTGAGACAGACTTCAATTTTATATGGGAAAATGTACCCTACTCTATACCCATCTTTAGAACTCAACCCTTGATTTATATAATTATTTCTTTCATGTCTCAAGGAAATGGTCTAAACCAAGTTATATGCTGAATTCCAAATAGCTGTGCCTAGAAGTATTTGAGGGTGTTGCAGATTTAATTGTGTCCCTTAAAAAATATCTTACAGTCCTAATGCCCAGTAACTCAGAATGTAACATTATTTGTCAACAGGGTCTTTACAGAGGTAATCAAGTAAAGATGACATCACTAGGGTGGGCCCTAATCCAAAAATGACTAGAGTCCTTATAACAAGAAATTTGGACAAAGAGACAGACACACAGGAGGAAAATGATGTGAAGATACATAGTGAGAAAGCCATGTGAATGTGGAGGGTTGGAGTGGTGCATCTACAAGCCAAGGAAGAGTAAGGATAGCTAGCAAACCTCAGGACCAAGAAGAGGCACATAGCACCTTCTCCTTCACAGCCCTCAGAAGGAACCAACACTGCTTACAAGTTGAATTTGTACTGTAGCCTCTTGGAGGTTAAGACATTACACTTCTGCTCTTTTGAGCCACATAGTTTATGGTACCTTGCCATGGCAGCCCCAGGAAACTACTATAGGGGGGCTACCCTGGACAGAATGGAATAAAATGCCCTAAGTAAATTCGGAATTAGTGCAGAATGCAACCTTAGAACAACCCAGCCCAACGCTTAGTTCATAACCTGCTAACATGCTAAAAGAATTTCCCTGCATTGGCAACAAGTGACAGGCAAAAAGATTTGGACTCGAAATAAAGAATTTAGGAGAAACTAGAGGTATCCAAGGGTAGAAAGCCTTGTCCCTTGAAGTGGAAGGGCTGAAGAAGAGCGTGGATCTCTAGGATGTTGACAGATTCCTACAATGAAGATATAGTTGTACTCAATGATCTCTGAGGATCTGTGATTGGATGAGAAGAGCTTATTAAAACTGATGCCAGATAGAAATAGCTAGCATGGGGTGGGGAAAGAACCTAAGGAGTTTTAAACGTAGAAGACAAGAAGACAGAATTCTGACCATGAGTGTATCTCGTGGTTAATAAGAAATGGAGGAAAGGCAGCAAAGTCTACACAGAATGACAAGAAAATGTATTCTTAAGAAGATGGAAAATGTTGATCAGAAGATGTGGGTTTTGCTTTTTAGACATTTTTCTCAAGAAAAATTTTAAGAATTATGATAAAAATAATAAAAGTTCTCTATACCACTCATGACTTATCTTCATAGTTTCTGAGCGCAGATAAGCTCCATAGAGAACATGATGATTTTTCCTATTATGCCAATATGCTTAAAACAGGATTCAGAAGTAGAAAGAATGCAGAATAATTGCTTTTGCCAAGTCTCAGAAATTGCATGACTGTACATAAAACTTTCCTAGTCTTAACTTTGGAAGTTAGAAAGTATGACTTTAAACCAAACACATCAGTTGTTCAATATCTATCTCTCCAAATGTACAACAGCTGTTATATTGAAAAACTTACTAAGTTAGTAAAATATTGTTCTTTCTCAAGTTTTTTTTTTTTTTTTTGAGTTTTTGGAATTATGAGTTCAGAAGGTGACCAACAGGGAAGTATTTTGTTATATGTATTATTTATGGATAATATTGATTTAGAATCAAGTAACTGTAACTTCCAAGGAAATCAGTATAAAATTTGACTACAGTCAGGCCCAAGAGCAGGAGTTTTGAGCAGATTTTTAAGTTATGGGCTTGAAAATTGGTTCTTCGTTGTGCTTTCATCTTCAAGGTCATGACTTAAGGGATTGGCATCTCTTCCCTGACCCCCAAGATGAAAATAAAAAGATAAGCAAGATGGGGGTGCCTGGGTGGCTCAGTCGGTTCAGCGTCTAACTTTGGCTCAGGTCATGATCTCACAGTTCGTGGGTTCGAGCCCCGTGTTGGGCTCAGTGCTGACAGCTAGCTCAGGGCCTGGAGCCTGTTTCAGATTCTGTGTCTCCCTCTCTCTCTGACCCTCCCCTGCTCACTCTCTCTCTCAGAAATAAATAAAACGTTTAAAAATTTTTTAAAGATAAGCAAGATGATCGGTCTTTGGGTTTCTGTGACAAGATTCTGTATCCATCCCTGGAACTCTATAAAGAAAATGAGCAAGACAAAGAATAGTAAAAAGGGCGCAAAAACAATTCCACACCTTCTCAGCAACCAAAAGCTGCCAAAAATAATGGCTATTTCTCCTCATTCTGTGGGAATCCCAGTCTTCAGGACAGTCTGAAGAAAACCCTTATATAGTTAAAAACCACAACTAAGGCCCATGAGGCCACCAAGCGACTTGAAGTAAATCCATGAATAAGGATTCCAATAGTTGGAACTGTGTGCAGCTGAGTTCAACAGTCTTCCTCCCCTGAAGGGGCATCAAGGACATAAAAGTGATACGGACTCTCCCACGTAAGGATCAGAGAAGAGGCATACACAAAGTGTAGGAAACTCAGTGAAATCAGACAAGTTCACCCAAGAGCAATGAAGAAAAGATGTAGCCCCGACTCTGAGCCTTGAATGAAGAGAATTACATCATACAAATATAGTAGGAAAAAAAGCAGAAGAGATGACAAAAGTAAAGGTACAAGAGCACGAAACACCCATTAGACTAGCCACTGGCTCAGCTTCCCCAGAAACCTCCCAATACCCCTGCCATGTCTCACTGTCTAGTATCCCTGTCCCTGCATGCATCTTCCAGGGACACTGAGTTTGAATTCATTCGTTTCCAAAGGGGACAACAGAAATTTCCTTCGGCCGGCTGACTTAGCAGGAACCGGCTTCATCCTGTGAGCATTTAAGGTCACAGGGAGGTACAGGAGTATTAAGGTCTGAGTCGCCTCAGATACCATCTCCACGTGCCTCGGGGATCAGAGCGCAGAAGGGCGGCTGCAACCACACCAGGAGTGCAACGTAAGCAGGTAAGTAGCCAAACTGATTCCAAGTGGGAGAGGGCTTCATGCAACAAAGGCCGCTGTGTCACCGAAAAAACAAGTCATCTGTATCNCTGGCAGTCAGCACAGAGCCCGACGCGGGGCTCGAACCCACGAACCGCGAGATCATGACCTAAGCGAAAGTCGGGCGCTTAACCGACTAAGCCACCCAGGCGCCCCCTGAATGCACCCTTTTAATCAAACAGGATATCCTTAGTTTTAGCAATCAGTCAGAGGAGATGGCTGTGACAAGTCTCTGGCCTAGAAGGTCAGACCTCAAATTGAAATCTTTGTTTCTTCAAACTCAATGAGCTCCCAATACCAGCTGTCTATTGGTGGTGGTTTGGAAATAAGACTTTTTATACCTTGTACCTTAGCACTCACCCAAGGGCTAATACAGATGTGATTGTAATTCATTTCTTTTAGGAGCCTTTAAATATAGTGTCTCACATTAGGATACAATGCCACTGAGCCAGCTCCAGGAGGACCTGGGATTTTCTCACGGAACTGATAATTGCTGGACACAGTAAATCACAGGTATCACTGGAACCCTTCTGTCAATTTCACAAGGTTGTTGGGACACCGTTGCCTGCTGGCACAGGAGTGACTTGCAACCACAATTAGTGAGCCCATACAAATTCCAGGCACAGTGCCAAGTACCTTACATGTACACTATTACTCAATCCTCCTAACACCCTTATGAGATCTTCAGGAGATTCTACAGATGAGATAACAGACTTAGAGAAGTTGACCCACCTGTGATGTCTCACAGTTGCTAAGCTGGAGCTTCCCTTCTAACAAGAATAGACAACTAATGTATGAATAATCTAAACTATGCCAGATAGGGGGTGCCTGGGTGGCTCAGTCAGTTAATCATCTGACTTCAGGTCAGGTCATGATCTCATGTTGCAGTCTGAGTTTGAACCCTACATAGGGCTCTGTGCTGACAGCTCAGAGCCTGGAGCCTGCTTTGGATTCTGTGTCTTCACCTCTCTCTGCCTTCTCCTGGGCTCACTCGTACTCTCCCTCTCTCTCAAAAATAAGCCAACATTAAAAAAAAACACTCCAGACTGTAACAAATGCTAAGGAGGGAACTGGAAAAACAGGTATGGGAACAGAGACTTTTTAATAGGGTTGTCACTATTAAGACATGAGTAAGTAAAGCGGGAAGTGTTGCAGATATCTAGGGAAATGTCACCCTAGGAAAAAGGAAAACAAATGCAAATGCTCTGAGAAGAAATCACTGAAGTGCTGAGAGAGCCAAGAGCCAATGTAGCTAGAACATAGTGAGCAAGAGAGAAAGGCTAGGAGAGGCTTTCAGAGCTGAAACAGGGCCCAGACAATACAGGACCTTGCAAATCACAGAAACAAAGTTGTATTCTACTGTAACTAGGGTGGCTATTGGAGGTCTGTTAGTGGAGAGGTAACATAATCTGGTTCTTGTTGTTATATTATGGATAGGTCTCAATGAAGGAGCAGACAGAGCAGTTAGGAGGATACTGTAATGGAGGAGATAAATGATGGTGGGGGCAGAATGGGGGACAGTGGGTCATATTCTGGATAGATCACGAAGGTGGTGATGAAAAGGCTTAATGGTTGTTCAGAAGTGTGCCTAGAGAAGGAAGTCAAGGCTGACTTTAAGGAATCTGAAGAACTGGAAGGACAAAATTTCCATTTGCCAGCATGAGGAGACAGGTGGGAGGCTATTGGAAATCATGAATTTGATTTTGGACATAAGAATTCATTCCAGAAACATGTTTGTAATCCAGAGCACTCATATATCAAAGCAAATTTCAAGAACCATTGGCTCAGTTGTGATCATGTGACATTGACCATCATGTACTACTCATATTGCAAGACATTGCTCATTTATCAAGTTAAAATTAGAAGTGTTTATTCATCTTACAGAACACTTGCAAAATAACTTACTTGCAATCTAAGGTTTTACTGATTATGGATTGGACAGAAATTCTGGGGTCACGTTTATGTAAAGGACATATAAAGTGACATAGCTAAAGGTGATCATTTTGGGAGTATAGACTAAGGGAACAGATCTGAAAACTGAGTCTGCTGACATAAAATAGCTTTAAGCTGTTTATCACTGGGCTCAGCTCTTAGAACATAGGACTACCTACTTCCCTAAATGTACTGGTATCTTATCCACCTCACTGGAATGACTACGTAGTTTCCAACTATCCTTTGGCTACGAGAACCTTCATCTAGTATTTCAAAACTTTGAGACATTGTTAGAGCACAGACACATACACCACACACTATCTTTCTGCTAAGGACTGCTTGGCATGATTTCTCTTTTTATGTATGCGGGGCAAGGTCAGGGAGATGAAAAATCAGTGGAGGAGAGTAAATGGGATCTGTCAGTGAGTTCAGAGAAGAACAAGTGTGCTAGAAGGCAAGAAGTAAAGGCGTTTTAAAAGGAGAAAATAAACAAGTGTATCAGATGCTGCTGATACACTGAGAACTAAGAAAATCTGATTGGAATGTGCCCAAGAGAATGGGAAAAGCAACAAAAACATCAAGGTGATTGCAATGGCACACACTCCTATCAGTCTTAAAGTCCCTTCCACACGCACATGGCCAAAGAAAAAACCCTCACTGTAAGGCAACCCTGGATATGGCTCCACTCCAAACTATCCACATGTCCCCAAATTCTGACTTATCTGCACTCTCCACCTGGAGTGCAATCTTCAACCTTAAATAATGCCCTGCTTTCCTCCAAATCTTCAGCCATTAATTACTTGTACTCAATTCCTCCCCGGCAGTAATCACATCCCTTCAAGTCATTTATCTTACACGAGTTGGCCCTTCTCTTTATACTGATTATATTCATCTTTAACAGTAAGACACTGCTTCACTCTGAGATTATCTAGATTAAAATGTTACTTACTGCATCTTTTAGTCACATTATATCGATCCAATCATATTCATTTGTTATAAATGAGAGGATTTTCCTTTCTCGAGTTTCATAGCAACTCACAATTCTTGATGAACATATTCCTGGCCAGGCACAATCATAAAGCACATTGGAACGACTAATAGTGTTTTAACCTGTGAGGGGATTCGTCTTGTACCAGTGAAATCCTTACTTAACGTCAAGTATGGTACATGGATTTTTTTTAATGTTTTTTAAGTGTTTTTTATTTATTTCTGAGAGAGAGAGACAGCGTGAGCAGGGGAGGATCAGAGAGAGAGAGAGAGAGACACAGAATCTGAAACAAGGTCCAGGCCCTGAATTAGCAGTCAGCACTGAGCCCGACACAGGGCTCGAACCCACGAACCATGAGATCATGACCTGAGCAAAAGTCGGACGCCCAACCGACTGAGCCACTCAGGCGCCCCAGTACATGGATTTTTTTAAGAACAGTTTTCTTCCTTACCAACCTTATAACATGCCTGCTGGGGATAGCAGAGAATTAATAACTAGGACTTCGTCCCAATTGTTTAGCCTGGACTTTGGTTTACAAAACAGGAAGTTGAGGTCCAAATTGTGTAGAAAGATCTATACAACAGTGAGTAAGAATGTGGCTCTAAAGACCAACTGCCTAAATTAGAAATCGGCCTTGAAACTTCCTAGCCAGGTGACTTTCATCCATTGAAAGGGCACACAGAGTTAGCTCATAGAATTCTTATGAAATTGTATGAAATGACAAATGAAAAACTCATCTGGTGAAGTACTTACTATGTGAATAAGTACTTAATAAATGTCATCTTAAGCAGCCTACCTGAAAGCAAAATCTGTTTAGCAGACTTTTGCTTTGCTGTCCTTCGCTTGGGCCAGGACAGCTTTTAAGTCTGACACAATGACACAATTTGTGCCATACCAGCCAAATCATGTCAGAGGGTGAACACGGAACTCAGAACATGGTCAAGTCTGCGTTCAACCTAGTGGTGATTTTGTTCCCACCAAAGGGACATTCCTTTCGCCCTGAAGTCATTCACTCATCCGACAGCCTCGGTAAGACATTCCCAAGGCAAATGACGCAGGACACTGGTGTCTCTGACAAGGAGTACGGCTGCTGGGAAGAAAGTGGCTGAGTCTGTCACCAATGACTGTGGTGTTCTTCCCGGACATAGGAGACACTGGGGACACATCAGCAGTGACACAAGGTAAAGGGCAGAGTGAGGAGTACAAACTTAAAGACTCCTAACTTCTCAAATGGGGTCATCAGCCTCACCCTCTGACTACTTTGCAGCAAACCTACCCTTAAGGAATTCTTCCCTTACAGAGATCCTCCGACTTGCTTTTGCAGAACTTTCTACTGCCCTTAACTATCTTTAATTCACACCAAGAACTTCCTTTGGGGTGTTATGCCAGCCAGACTTACAAGATTTTACCGCAAATGCTTGTTTTAGGCTATTTTTACTTGATTTTCCACTGTATCATGTCACTTTACATGGAGAAAGACGCAAGTACCAGCACAAGGGGGAATGGTTAGAGAAAAGCTCTTGACACAAATACAGAAGACAAAAGAATTTTTAGGTCCCCAGTTACTACTACATGGGCCATTCTTATTTAGGAACAGAGATGTTCCAGACTTAGCTCTGATGAATCCTAAGGTGAGCTGGTGAAAGCAAGCACCTGATTTCTGAAACTCCTTCTGTAAATATTGAGGAACGCGGCCTCAGTACAGAGACGCCTTGGAGAAAACATGCAGTACAAAACCTAGTTAGACTTTCCCCCCTATTTTTAATAGATTTTTTCTCAAAGACAGTTACAGGTTTAGAGAACATTTGGCCTCTAGTTGACCTCAGGTGACTACCATTTCCAAAGTACTAAAGGCCAGCCCTTCCTCTGTCCCTAACTTTCAGGAAAGCTGTTTCCTATATTTCATCACAATCTATCACCATCTGCATTCCTTTCCAGGATCTTCTACCTCCTAAAAGATCTTTGTTTATTTGAATTTATCAAGGTCCACCCTTTGTGCTATGAAGTTCCATGGATTTTAACAAATGTATAATGGGAAGTCTATCATTACAAGATGCTACAGCACAGCCTCACCACAGTAAAAAAAAAAAAAAAAAATGCTCTGGGGTTTCACCCCCTAAATTCTACCCTCCCTCTTCCTCACCCTCTGATTACCAGTGATCTCTTTAGTAGGTCCATAGTTTTGGGTTTTCTGGAATTTCATATAACTAGAATCATACTGTATGGAGCCTTCTCAGACTGTTTTCCACTTAGAAATATGAATTTGAAGTCCATCCCTCCTTTTGAGCTTGATGGCTCATGTTTTTATCACTGAATGAATATTCCACTGCATGGATGTACTACAGTCTGTTTATACATTCACCTAGTGAATGACATCTTGGTTGCTTCCAATTTTGATGACTGTGAAGGAAGCTGCTATAAATATCCATGTGCAGGTTTTGGTGTAGATACACATTTTGAAACCATAAGCATCATTACTGGCTTGGTAAAGACAGGTTTGATTTTGTAATAAATTGCCAAAATATCTTCCTAAGTAGCTATGCCATTTTGCATTTCCACCAGCACAGAGTTCTTTTTATCTGCATCCTTCCCAGCAATTGGTACAGTCAAGGGTTTTTCTGTATTTTTGCCTTTCTAGTAGATATATAGTCCTATCTCATTTGAACTTGAAATTGCCACACATTATGTTGAGCATCTTTACATAAGCCATCTGTATGTCGTATTTAGTCACAAGTCTGAGATCTTTTGCCTATTTTTACATTGGGTTGTTTTATTTTTTTTATTTTTATTTTATTATTATTATTATTTTTACAAATAGTTTATTTTCAACATTGGGTTGTTTTCTTATTGAATCAGAGTTCTTCATGTATTTTGGACACAAATTATCAGATATGCATTTGCAAGTATTTTCTTCTAATCTGCACTTGTGTTTTACTCTCATACAATGTCATTCAAAACAAAGCTTCTTTTTTTTAAAAATTTTTAACGTTTGTTTTATTTCTAGGGGAGAGAGAGAGAGAGAGAGAGAGAGAGACAGCGTGAGCAGGGGAGGGTCAGAGAGAGAGGGAGTCACAGACTCTGAAACAGACTCCAGGCTCTGAGCTGGCAGTCAGCACAGAGCCCGACGCGGGGCTAGAACCCACGAACCGCGAGATCATGACCTAAGCGAAAGTCGGACGCTTAACCGACTAAGCCACCCAGGCACCCCCAAAACAAAGCTTCTTAAGTCTAATTAAGTTCAACTTAATTTTTCCTTCCCTGGGTCATGCTTTTGGTGCTGTATCTAAATACTACTCACCAAACCCGACATCGTCTAAATTTTCACCTAGGTTATCTTCTAGTTTTGCATTTTATATTTAACTCTAGGACCATTTTGCATTAATTTTTGTAGAATGTAAGGTTGGTATCTAGATTCGATTATTTTTGAATGTGGACGTCCAATTTTTCCACTCCATTTGAGGAGAAGACCATCCTTACTCCACTGAATTGCCTTTGTTCTTTTGTCGAAGATCAGTTCATGGATTTTTGTAAACTCTGAGTCTATTTCTGGCCTATTTTGTCCATGGATCTATGTGCCTATTCCTGTACCAACACGATTATCTTTATTACTATAACTTTATACTAAGTACTAAAATTGGGTAGTGTTAGATCTCCAACTTTGTTTTCTTCAATAATGTCTTGGCTATTCAAGGTCTTCACCTCTAACTTCTGAATCAATTTTTCTATATTTACAAAACAGATTGCTAGGATTTTGATTGGGATTGCATTAAATCTATAGATCTAGTTGGTAAGAACTGACATCTTGAGTCTTGCAATCAATCTATGAATACAGAATAGCTTACCACTTATTTAGATTTTTGAGGTCTTTCACCAAAGTCTTATAATTCTCTACATAGAAATCTTGTACATATTTTCTTGAATTTATAGCTAATTATTTTTTGTTGCTGCTGTTACAGATGGGATTTTTAAATTTGAAATCAGTCATTCATTGCTGGTATACAGGAAAACAACAGACTTCTGCACATTTACCTTCTAACCTGTGGCCTCGCTATTTTCACTTTTTATTTTCAACAGATCTTTGTTGCTTTTTAGAGGGTTTTCTTTTGTACATAGTCAATCATGTCATCTGCAATCAGTTTTATTTCTTCCACCCCAACAGACTTGTCTTTCCCTTTTGCTATATTGCACCAGCTTGTACTTGCAACAGTGTTTGATAAGTACTTTCCATCCTTGTGATTTACTTGTAACTAGAAGTTTCCATCTCTTAACCTCCTTCACCTATTTTGCTCATCGCCCATGACTTTCCTTTTGCCAACTACCAGTTTATCCTGTTTGAGTCTGTTTCTTCTTTGTTCATTTGTGTTATTCTTTAGATTCCTCACAGAAGTGCAGTTATATGGTATTTGTCTTTCTCTTTCGAACTTGTTTCACTTAGCATAATACCCTCTAGGTCTGTCCATGTTGTGGCAAATGACAAGATTTCCTCTTTTGGGGGGTCAGGGAGAACATGTGCTGAGTAATATTCTTTTGTGTATGTATACCACATCTTCTTTACCCATTCATCTATCCATGGACATTCAGGATGCTTCCCTATCCTGGCTATTGTAAATGCTCCAATACACATATGGGTGCATGTATTTTTTCCAATTAATGTTTTTGTTTTCATTAGGTAAATATCGAGAAGTAGAATCAATGGGTCACACGGCATTTCTACTTTTTATTTCTGAAGAAGCGCCATACTGTGTTCCATTGTGACTGCACCAATTTACTTTCCCATCAACAGCACACAATGGTTTCCCTTTCTCTACTTTCTCACCAACATTTGCTATTTCTGTGAAAAAATGTCACCTCATTGTTGTGTGCCTGAAACTACTCTATTTCTGTTTTAAAAAATGAGGAGACAACATGCTTTGCTTTCAGTTGCACTGTTTCTAAATCACCTAGTTTCTCTCAAGGATTACATTAGTGCTAGGTTGTTTTTGTAGATCATTTCCCCTTTTTAAATTCTGTGTTTTCCAAGCTTATGTGACCACAAGACCCTTTGAATGAAGTACATCTATTGATATTTCACTGAACAATGGTGTTCCATGGGACACAGGAAAAAATTCATCATGGTAATAATTGCTCAAGTGTTTAACAGGTCAAATTTACCTTCAGAAGAAAATAAGATCAGTTCTCAGGAGAGATAAGAAAACATTGAAATGGTTTTATCTGGTTGCCAAAAACAATCTGAGTTGGTACATTTGTATCTGGGGTTTTATTCCCATGATTTCTAACCTTGATGCCTACCTGATACATTTATTCATTAAATGTTTGTTTTACATTGTTGGGATTAGTGTGAGTTGCAAAAATATAAAGATGAATAAGGCATAATTCTTGCAATGGAGGAATTCACAGTCCAGTGGACAAATAGAAATTAACTCCCAAGCAGCCCACCTGCTTGAATGAAATAATGAAAGCACCTCAAAAGTTCCCTTCAAAAAGGCATATTGGGGGTAAATAACTATGAGTCTTAGCTTTCTGGGAGGGGAGGGGTTTGATTATGAAACTTTCAGACATACAAAAATATCTTCCACAAATTAAGTACCTATTATCTGCCACTTATTCAATAAAACATGACCAATATTCTTGAAGCCTATGTGTACCTCCCCCAACTGTATTTAAAATTTATCTTCCTTGCTTCAGGTAGCTATTATTTCTAAATAGGTATTTATCTTCTCTGTGAATGTCTCCATACTGTATTACATGAATAGGTAGTCCTAAATAATACGTACTATTTTATATTTTAGCACAATTTAAGATTTTATATACAGGACATCATAATGGATAGAGCCTTCTGCAACTTGCTTTCTTCACTCTGTATTTGTGAGCCATATCCATTTTGACAGCTCTAATTCATTTTCACTATCAAACAGTGTTCCACTGTATTAATGTAGCACAATAAATGCATCCATTCTCCCTTTGATAACAGGTTGTTTTCAAGTAATTGGTAATTCAAAAAATACTATAATAATCATTGCACATGTCTCCTGGGCATGCATGCCAGAGTTTCATTCAGGTACCTGGAGCTCCTGCCTGGAAGAAGATACAACCTGATCTTTACTATCTTTTGTTCAATTGCTCTCTGGAGCAGTCGCTCATTTTTTATTTTTATCAGATGAGCTCCTATTTCCTTCATGTTTTTGGAACACTTCATCAGTCCACTAAGCCGTGAAGTGGTATCTGTTGTTTTTCTTGAGACATTAATGTCCTTACATGTGTAAGCCATGTAATTGTCTTCTATGTCCAATTCATAACCCTTGCCAATTTCTTCTGATGTTGTTTATCTAATATTCGAGATACTGACTAAAGAAATTTCAAATGTTTTTCCCAGTCATTACTTGCCTTTTTGCTTTATTGGTATGTTGTGATACACATACACAATCAAATATACTATTCTTTTTCCTTATTGTTTGCTCTTAAATTTTTCTTGGACTTGGGTCATAAATAGTCCTATATTGTCATTCAAAGTTGTTAAATGTTGCTGTCACATAAGATTCTGTTCCATCTGGAATTTCTGTCTCACTTATGTTAGGATAAAATCATATTTCTTTCTAGAGGCCACCTTGTTTTCCTAGGGCATTTTGTTAAGATATTCATCTGGTCTTAAACTGATTTGCCAAAGATACTAGGTCATTTATTAATTTTTCCATATAGGTGTGTATTTTGGAGCTCTTTTAGTATGTCCAACAGACCTATGTCTCTTCTCTTAACCCTGCTTACCTAAACCGCACAATCTTATTTACTGAAGCTTTGTAGTAAGTCTTGGTTTCTAGAAAGAGCAATTTCCCTACCAATTTCCTTTCTACAAATTGTCTTAGCAACTCTTGGCCCTTTTCTTGTAAACATGTGTGAAATCAAATAGATAAATACTTACTCCTAGTTTTACTGTTTTAGAATTAGATAAAGCATCATCTTGGAAGAACGGATATTAATGATATTAAATCCTACTGTCCATGTACATAGAATACATTTCTATGTACATAGGCCTTTTAAAGCTATTGTTCAGTAGAGTTTTATAAGCCTCTCCCTATTGTTCCCATACTTCATTTTTCTGTTCATACTTCATTTTTGAAGATTCATTTTTTAGGTATGTTATACATGTGACTATAGTATAAAGCATATATCTTGTATTTAAGTTTTGTTGCTTTTATAGAGGAAACCAGTTATTTTTGTTTATTGATATATGTTCAGTAACTTTGCTGAGCTCTAATACCAGGAACTTCTATATTTTCTTGGGTTTTCCACAATCATATACAATTACAAACAGTGTGTTTCTTCCTTTCTCTCTTTCCTATAATCTTGTCTTTTCTTACTATACTGATAAGGCCTCCATTGTAATATTAAATAGAGGTGGAATGAGAAATTTCATTTTCACCTGATTCTTAAGGACATATTTCTGAAGGGTTTTTTTCATTTAATTTGAGCGTCCTTCAAGTTTTTGGCATATGCAATTTGTCAGGTTAAGGAAACTATTTCTAGTTTGCAAAGAATTTTAAGGTTCAATGTTGTGTTGTTGTTGGTTTTTTTTATTGATGAGAGGATGTTGAAGGTTATTAAGTATTTTTCTACATTAAGAGAGGAGATAAGTTAATCCATTTTCTAAAGGTATACCAAACTGGTATAAACAGGTTAAAAACTCATTTTTGACCTGGTGTATTATCAATTAGTATTCCTGCACAATAACGCTACATTAATAGGCCACCCTGAAGCTGAAGGACTTAAAGCAGTAATCGCTTATACTCATGGATCATCACTAGTCAGCTGGGGTGGCAGAGGCGGCTTTGATTCATCTCTGGCATCTGGAATAGCTCTGCTAACCTGAGCTTGGCACATGACTGCAGATCAGCTGGTTTAAACTGGGCTGGGTCAGACATCCCTAACAGGTACCAATCTGAAGCCACTAGCTCTGCTCCACAAAACTCCTCCTCCTTAGGCCAGCAGGTTAGTCCCTACATGTTCTTCCCATGATAATGGCAGAGGGACAAGACACTACTTTATTGTACAAGCTCATTCCAAGTGCTTACACATCATCTCTACCAAATACCCATTAACCAAAAGTAATAGCACAGGGAAGAATCCCAAGTTAAACATAGGGAAGTGTACTCTACTTTGTTAGAGAAACTGCTCAGTTACGTGGCAAAGGATGAATACTAGAAACAGTGAAGAATTAGGGTCAATATTGCATTCCACCACAATGTATTATTTTTTGAATACACTGCTTGGCTTTATAAGACGCAAAAATCTTAACATAATTTATAGTTGTCTTTTTGTGGCCTTGTGATGAAGTAAGTTCAAGTAACATTCTTTTATCATGAGAAGTATGTACCAACTGACTAGTGGCAGGCAATATATCCATATATCAAGAACATGAATTGCCCCAGACATTTGCCAAAGCCAAGAAACTTACTTCTTTCTTATCTCCCTTAATTCTCATATTTGGGTAAAGAAATTTTCTATGTAGCAAACCATGAGAGACTCTTGAATGCTGACAAAAACTGAGGACTGATGGATGTGGGGGGGAGGGGGGGATGGGCATGGAGGAGGACACTTGTGGGGATGAGCACTGAGTGTTATGTGGAAACTAATTTGACAATAAACTATTAAAAAAAAAAAAAAAAAGAAATTTTCTATGTTCCAGGAACCAAGTGAAGTTAAAAAATTCTCAGAAATTTCTTCACATTTTCAAATAAGGGATATCACTACAGGTATATTGGTCTGAATCAGCCTAACTTCAGTCAGGAAAACCACCTCTACTGCGGAATTAAGGGGTTTAAATACATGAAATGGGACAAGTATGAGTGTGGTAAAGGGACAACTCCTTCTTGCTAGGGCATTCCACACATAGAAGATACCATTAACAATACTGACAACAAATATCAAGTATACGGAAATGAACCTAACATTGAAGGCATAAAATCTTTCAGAAAAAAAATTGTTTTTAACTATATTATTAAAGGACACAATAGAAAATTAGAATTGATGTACTATGTTTATGCAAGAAATAATTAAATATGGCATAGGGGTCAATTATCTCCCTAATTAATCTAGAAGCTCAAGTCATTAGCAATAGAAATAACCATGGAATAGAGCTGGAGGGATTAAACAGACTCATTCTAAAGTTTATGTAAAACAAGACCCAAAGTCAGTTTTGAGAAAGAACAGAAGGAAAACTGACCTACCAGCCATTAACATGTATTAAACTATAGCAATTAAAGAATATATATAGGACACTGATAGAGAAAATGGATTGTTTCAACTAGCAGAATAATGACCCCTAATAAACAGAAACAGGCCCCTGCACATATGAAAACTTGATGTATGATCAAGACAGTACCACAAAGCATGAAGAAGGGATAAATTGTTTAGTTGATGAGGTCATAAAAAAAAAAAACCTAGTTCACCATATGGAGAAAAATGGAGCTATACCCTTATTCTTAAAGCAGATGTCAAGTAAGCAGTAAATGAATTAAAAACCCAAGTCAAGAAAAATCCATCAACCAAAGAAAAAAAATGTGAGAATGTATGTTTTGACCAAGTTGGTAGAGAAAGCTGAAACATTTTCAAAATACTGTAAAGTTAAAAAAAAAAAAAAGAAGAAAAATCACCTATTTGAAAACCAGATTTCCTCAAGAACATTTTAATATCATGAACAGAGAAACAGCTTTGAGAAGATATTTGCAACCTTACAACTGAGCAGGGAATTATACTTCGATTGTAAAAGAAGATCTTTTGACAGAGAGAGGAGACACCGAAGAAAATTAGAGAAAGCCTACCTAATATGTCCATGAAAGCTACTCCAAGTCAGAATAGAAAAATACTAAGGAAACAATGAAAAAATCAATTGACACCCATCAAAATGCAAAAATTCAGAAGGTAATACCTGATATTGGGAGCTGTGGACCGGAACACTTGTGCACTGCATAAGCAAGTACTGAACTGACAGCCATTCTCAGAAGCAGATGACAGTGTCCCAGGAAATAAAGTTCCTGTATGCTTCAGGACTCTGTGATGCCCCTCCTGGATTTCTCCAGCTCAGGAAATTCTGCATTCTCAGAGATTAAGGGTATGTGTTCAAGCATGCTCACTGTGACATTGTTTATAATGAGAGGGACTGAAGGTGTATACTCATTGTCTATTACTAGGATGAAGCTCCTAACACGGGGTAGTTGTATAGCATGGGAAGCTCTAAGCAGCAAACTAGAAGTGCATATGGTGTGGACCAACCCATATCACATTCTAAGTGGTGAGCATATGAAATCAGGATTTATAGTGCAGTACCATTTAGCTACATTAAAACCAAACAACCAAGTCCACATACAAGAATGTGTGTACTTAAATGTATGTTTACTTAAATATGTAAGTATGTGTGCCAGAATATAAACCAAATCCATTAAAAGGGCAAAGTAAGATAACTAGGAATAAAGCCTTGCATGAATTGATTCTGATCAAGTGATATGGACGGAAAATGACGACGATGAGCAACACTCTGTGCCTGAGTTCCAATAGCCAGAAAGAGAGAAAACGGTGCCTATGTACTCCTTAAACCTGGAGACTCTTGAACATACCACACAATGACAAAAATCCTCTGTTGCAAGGTTAGAAACCAGAACATAAGAGGCTGAATCAATTTTCTCTGGATTTTGCAGAATTTATTTACAAGGGACCAAAATTTTAGAGAATTAACTTCCCCCATAGTCAAGGTATTATAATGGCTGTTTTAAATCTAGTCACAGTTCTTTGTAGTATGGCCAAGGCAAAGATGGGTTTGCTAACAGCACCTCATTGAACAGTATTACTTAGCACTGTTCCATGGAGACTGTCCCCTGTGAGGTTACACAACACTTTTGCATCCTCATAAGGATGAGCCAATTAAGATGCAACTGATATGAGAATGAAAAAAAAAAAAAACCCACCTGATTGGTCACATCCTGACTTTTAGTATTCTAGCTACTGTACCCATTAACTAACAAAAGGACTGCTGAAATCACTCAATGGTGCCATCCTGAAGTCCTTTAATACTAACTTCTCCCTATCAGTCCCTCTCACTCACTTCTGACAGGGCAAACACAGGCAAGAAAATAGCATTGACTGGTGATAAACCGATGTCAGATTTATGAAAGTTCTATTCTGTTATTCACTAGTCAGAAGACACCTGGAAAAACTGTGCTTAGTTCTAGCATTGGACTTAGAAGTCCATTTCTAGGGGCGCCTGGGTGGCTTAGTCAGTTAAGCATCCAACTTTGGCTCAGGTCATGATCTCATGGTTCGTGGGTTCGAGCCCCGCGCCGGGCTCTGTGCTGACAGCTCAGAGCCTGGAGCCTGCTTCAGATTCTGTGTCTCCCTCTCTCTGACCCTCCCCTGCTCATGCTGTCATTCTCTCTCTCTCTCAGAAATAAATAAATAACATTTAGAAGTCCATTTCTAAGAAGAACTTATATAAACCAATTCCTATACAAAGAAAAGCCAACATGACGGTCTGAAATCTGGAAACCACATCCCATGAGGAACTAAGGGTGTTGGTACCAGAGAAGAATAATTGAGGGAGAACACTTTAAATGCAGATACTTGGGTTCTATTCCCATCAGTCTCCAAAGATCTGCTGTGCTAAATAATCTCACCTGTTCTCAAATAGCAAACCATTTCTATCTGAATGACAGACTGCAATGAAGTATCAGATTAGATGTACTAAGTGACAGTTCATGGACCCCTCGAGCCCTGACTTTCAATTCATCTATGACAAAGTTTTTAATGTATAAAGGAAAATAAAGATGCTTTCTTCATAAATGGTGTATGTACTGGATTTTCAAATCACCTTTTCCTGGTTCCAGATGGAATGAAATACAAGAATATGCCCAGCATTCTCTATTTTATTGCTAGCTTGACTCTGTTGGACACACATAGCTGAGACTCCAATATCTGCAAAAACCCAAGAATGCAATCTTATAATGAGTCACCATTTTTAGGACAGAGGCTGCCACGGACGTTCTCAATCAGACGTGATATTTGCAAAGCTGGGGCTAGAGTTGAAACAATGTACAGTGTGTTTCTGAATTGTCTGTTTTTCCCTTTTTTTCGAAACCATCTGAGGGACACTCAACAGCACATTAGGAGTAGGGCTTAAGTGCGTTTGTATCAAAACCATCTCTAAGTCTGATGGAAAAGCCATGCAATGTTTTAACTAGCTTATTCAGTTGTACATCAAGACGGAAATCATGAGGTTTATGTTAGTTACAAAACCACAGGGAGCTAAAAGAAGCACCGTTTCTGGATCCCTGTCAGGAAGAGGTCACTCTGGAAAGCAAAGCCTATATGCACAGTAATCATGAAAAACAGAGGCTCTGGGGGCATTTTTCCAAAACAGGAGGGAGAGTAGGGCCCTGGCGCTGTTAACTCAAAGCCCAGTGGGACTCATGGGTCCAGCCTGCAGTGTCTTTTCATCTATGCCAAGCCATTTGCAGGGACCAGCTTTTAATCTGGCACCTCTCTCATTGTATTTCATTTACTGTCAAGGTTGAAAGTATTCAATTTGTCAGCTTTCATGGGCAACCAACCAAGGAGGCGACTGCTAACTTCTTTATTACGTGCCAGCCAACAATTCATCAGAGACGATCCCCATCACTTTACTAGAAGAACATCCTTATCTCTCAAATAAGTATTATCAAACACAGAAACTGGTAGGCCTTTATTTATGCATTTATCTGTGAAAAGTAAGGCACTTCAAACAAAGAAACCCCATTCAGGTATNGGTTGTATTAATATAGCAGTATGTGCCTTCAGGGATATTACCACCCCTTAGGGGACATTATAGGAATTTGTTGGGGGAGTTTTTTTGTTGCTACGATTGTAACACTACCAGTGTTTATTGGATCCTACCATGAGTTGTAATCTCACACTGAAGAACTGTAGCCTGTAACTTTCGAATGTACCAAAGGATGTTCTTCTGAGTGGAAATCCTAATAATCCAAGCCAAGAACCTAACTGCATTTCACACATAAACACAAAGTATATTTTGCATAATTTTAATATATTTTGAGATTTCCAGAAATGCAACTACCATGAAGACAAAAGTAATACTTGGTTTTGTTCAGAGATTTCCAACATTTGTTCATTTCAGAAAATCATGTGATTGACAGCAAGCCTCTTTCTGGGGTCCTTCTCAATTCCAAGCTGTCACATTCAGGATGATTGTACCTCTAATTATAGCCAATTGAGTCCTTCACTTTACACATTATAACACATGTTTTATTTAGAAGTAAATATAAAATTAAAGTTAAAATGATCTTATTTTTGAGTTACCATTAAGGCATAATACAGCTTGCTTTTGGATACAAATCTTGTCAGGTGAATGTATTGCAAATATTTTCATGGCTTTGTTTTCCTAATGACCTGTTCTGAAGAGATGATTTTAATCTTGTTAAGACTCATTTTTAAAAGTTAATGGTTTTGTGTACCCTGTCAAAAAATTCTCCATACCCAAAGTTCCCAAGTTTATTTCCCAAACTTTATTAAGTTTATTTGAGAGAGAAAGAGACAGAGAAAGAGCAAAAAGAGGGTGAGACAATCCCAAGCAGGCTCCTCACCATCAGTGTGAAGCCCAATGTGGGGCTCAAACTCACAAGCCAGGAGATCATGACCTGAGCTGAAATCAGGTGCTTAACCAACTAAGCCACCCAGGTAGGTGCCCCCTGACTCCTTTCTACTTGTATGATTTTAGTTACATTTAGGGTCTATAATTTATTTCAATCATACTGTATGTATGGCACAAGGCAGAGGTTAATTTTTTGCATATAGATATGTGGTTGTTTCAACATCATTTATTAAAAATATAAAGCTTTTAAAAAATATAGAAAGCTTCTTGCTGCTCAATTTTACCTTGAAATTAGTTAAAAATCAGTAGATCACATATGCATAGCCCTACTTCTGACCTCTTTGTTCTATTTCCCCTTCCATAAATAACACGTTGCCTACTGTGGTTCTAGATTATCTTAACATTAAGTGGCATAATTCATTCAACTTTATTCTTTTTCAAATTTGCATCAGCTATTCTAGGATGTATACATTTCTACCTAAGTTTAAGCATTATTTTGTTAATTTCTACAAAAAACACATTGGGATTTTGATCAGGATGGCCCTAAGTGTGTTTAACAAACTATGGGAGAAATGGGCATCTTCACAATACTTAGTCTTCTGGACCATTAACATTTTTCTCAGCATTATTTTACTGCTTTCACTGCAGAGATCTTTCACATCAACTACATGGATCCTGAAAGTTTCTTTTCGTGATGTTACTGTACACAGTACTGTTTAAATTTTTGTTTTCTAGTTTGTGTGTAGAGGAATATTTTTGAATATTGACCTTGTGCCTAGTAACCTTACTAAGGTCATTTACTAATTTTTTCTATATTTCTTAGGGTTTTCTATATAAACAATCATGTCCTCTTGTGTTGTTGTTCGAACAAAGAACTCCAGATCTCAGTGAAGTAAGAGGGTGAAGAGTAAACTTTCTTAGTTACTTGTCCTTGGAGCTGAGGATTCACTATTTTTCCACTAAACTTAAGGTTAGCTGTAGATTTTTCATCTCTGCACTACAAATTAAAGGTATTCTTTTTCTATTTAGATTTCCCAAAGTTTTGGCATAATAAAAAAATGTTGATTCTGACAAATATTTTTTCTTTCTCTTGAGATGACCACATAATTTTTCCTCTTTGACTCTATGAATGCCGTGGATGCCACTGATGAATTTGAGTGTTGAACCAACCACATATTCGAGAAATAAACTCCAAGTGATGGTTTTATCGTATGTATTGTTGGATTATCTGTTTCTGAGGACTTCTGCATTATTAATGCCTTAGTATTAATGAACCAATATTAAATATTGGTCTGTAGTCTTCTTTGTAATATTCTCTTTTAGTTTTACTTAATAATAAAACAGTTTACTAATATTAATACAGTAGCCTAATAAAAATGAGTTGAACAGTAATATAACCTCTATTTTCTGAAAATTTACCCAGGATAATTTTCTTTTCCCTTGAATGTTTGCTATCATTCACCAATGACCCCATCTGAGCCTCGAATTTTCTTTATAGTAAAGTTTTAAATAACCAATTTCTTTTACAGATAAAAGGCTATTAAGATTTTATATTTCTTCATGAATTCATTTTTAGATTTGTGTCTTGAACTATAGCCTCACCAAAAGTTTGACTAGTTTCTCTAAACACAAGCCAAAATTGTCTTTCTCTGGCAGGTTTTCTCCTCTACTTGGCCTGTTCCAAACCTCAACTGACCTCAGATATAAAAATGTCTCTTTCTCACTTCAGCATCACCTGTCTTTCTACAATTTAAGATTTGTGGTCATTTTTTTAAGGTATAATTTACCTTAAAAATATGTGTTTTGTAATTTTTCTTTTGACAATACAGGTCACATCCTTCTGTATCCTAACATGAAAGAGAATTCCATATATAATTTTAAATTTACATCTTACACAATATTAAGTGATTTATGAATTTCAAGAAAGTAAGGAAGAACTGCCAAGTATTTGTTTTAAGAGGGGCACTGGGTTTAAGAATTAGAGTTCAAAAGACAGGATTTTTTGAGGTTCTGTTTGGATTTCCTCATCTACAACATGTAAAGCATAGGACCTGCTATACAATTTCATGAGGAGGGCCATAGTTCGTGAACACCTAGGGTTTTTCTCAACTACCTATACTAGGACCTATGATCCTTATGATTCTGATTCATTGGGTCTACAGTAGGACCCAGACATCCAATGTTTTAAAAATCTCCTGGGCTGATCCTGATCTATATTCAAGGTTAAGAATTCTTGTGATGGGGTTTGTGAGGCTCTGTAATTTTTGTGAAAATCTTCCATATGCTATAGAAGAACTGGTTATTGCTTTTGAAAGAGTATCTTATTTTCATAATCGCAAAAAAAGTAAGACTTGGCACTCAATATTATGAATATGAACATAATCATGCCAAAGGAAAAATTCCTGTCAATATACTAATTGGTGTTCATCTGTAGAGGAAGAGAATTATGTTGAAATGTCACTAAGAGCAAAAACCAAGAATTCCATCATGTGAGAGGGAGAATACACTACCAGCAGTCACCTAATTCATAAATCTTTCAGGAATCTGTGTGCAATTTAGCATATGAGAATTTGTAAACTTCGTCTTTCATTATGTGCATCTGGCCTTGTATACAATCTCTCTTCTGTTCAGGATCTTTCTCCCCTACAGCTCTCATTATAATTGAATTTTACATTTGTACATGCAGTTATTTGACTTAGGTTGCTCTCTTCGCAGGCTGGAAATTTATTGTGTCAAGAAACTTCAGTCTTACCTGTACTGCAATACCTGGTCCACACTAGGGGCTCAATAGACACCCACTAAATGACTGGTAGAATGAATGTATGAATGAGTTAATCCCTTACTCAGAGCTCTTGGAATGTATATTCAGTAAGCTTTTCTTCCATAGATTAAATGTTCATTTATGAAGGCTACCATTTCAACTTAGATAAGCTTTTCTGTGAGTACTGGTATCATGCATTTGAATATACATAACAATTCTTGGGAAATCGGTGAATCTATTTCCTTTTTCTCTATCACAGTGACTGTACGTATTTTCTTGTACTAGCTTAGGAAGAGTTGGGGAAGAGCGATCTACATGGTGAGGAACGTGGCTCTAGACCCAGTCTGCCTGGATTGAAATGCCAATGCTACCACTTACCATCTATGTGCTCTTGGACACATGTAACTGGGATAAAAACACCTACCCTCACAAGGTTGTTTGGAGAATTAAATGATTTTCATATACCGCTGTCTACTGGAAATATCTAACTGGGTGCACTATAACCACCTTAAATGTGAAATATCCAAAACTAAATTCCTGATTTCCTACTCCCACAAAACCTGCTTCCCACTGACTTCCCTATTTTATTAAATATCCACTCCATTCTATCAGTCCTTGAGGCAAACTTGAGAAAAAAGGAATTAAGGATGAGTACAAGGTCTGTGGCATGAAAAACTCATGTGAAATATGCAAAATATCAGCAAATCCTGTAGTTTCATCCTTCAAAGATAACTAGAACCTGATCACTTTTCTTCACTTCACTGCTACTGTACTGACACTCTAACCAGGCTTATTGCAATAAAATCCTCAATCATCCCTGAGCTTCCACTCAAAACGGCACCTCCAAAATGCTTCCTCTCAGCACAACATGCATTGCGTTCTTGTGAATACTTCAGTCTGACCATGAGAATGCTCTGCTCAAATCCTGGTTACCTTTCAAATCCATTCCTGGTCTTCTGAATCCCCTCTTAGGTGACCCCTGTTCTCCGCCCCCCCGCACTGCTGCTGCTCCAGCACACTGGTCTCCCACTGTTTCCTCATCACTGCAGACCCAGCTCTGTCTTCTGGTCCTTGCCTGGAAGTCTGTCTCCAGACATCTGCATAGCTTGCTCCATTACCTCCTTCCAGTTTTGATTCCAGTATTAATCTCTCAGTGAGATCTTCCCTGTCCACCCTAATATCAAGTATGTGTGTATCAACACTGCAACGTTTCCTAACTTTTCTACTTCAATTTTCTTCACTTATTTAATACACTATGTAATTTACAAATATGTTCCACGTTTCTCTTCATCTTTAGTCATTAGATGACAAAGCCCATAAAGAAAATGATTTTTATATTCTGTTGATTCTTGTATTCCAAGCGGCAAAACTATGCCTAGCAACAAAGGTGTGCTGAATGAATGTTTGAATCAATGAGTGAAGATAACACATGAGGTATTTAACAGCTCGGGCACTCAAAATATTATGATTTTAATATTTTCTCTGTGTTCAGCCATCCAGTTCTCCCAAGACAGCAAAGCAGGTACTACGTTCTTGGAAAAAGCAGGGAAACTTCTCTAACCACTGACATGAGCACAGTTTGTGTTTAATTGGGCACATAATGCTCTGGAATACCACAGGCTACAAATTAGTTGCTCCTGCCCAGGCTATTCCCCATCCAAGGATACACTTGGAGGTGAGAAGCTTAATATCCTTCTATTCTTCTGGTCTTGGATAAAAAGCCACTTCTAAATCCCATCAGCAGCTCCAAAACCCTCTCTGACCACTTATATCCTCAAATCTGCTTTGCTCTGACTTTCCCCCACACCACATTCCAGTCTGGTGCTTTCTATCAATTACTTTTGCCAGTGAAATCTGTTTCTCCAAAAGGCTGGACGGAGGGGGGAGGAAAGACAAAAAAAAAAAAAAAGAAAAGCTAGGATACACCTCCAAAAGTTTTTGAAGCAGTAGTTACAAGCCTCTAAAAGGGTTTTTAGTGGCAGAACATCAACTAAGTAGGTAGGGTCTTAATTTAAGCAAAAGTTAAATTTATTTTTTAACCTAATAGATAGACATAGCTTCATGCTGTCAATTTCCCTTTACTACTTACATACTTCTGTGAAAACTGTGAACAGGACCAAACTTATACATTATCCTTAATATAAACCTTTCCAAATCTAAAACGAAGTACATCAACGATTTTCAGACAGTTGTGTTCCCTCTTGAACACAGCTATGGAAATTCAGAATTAATGAAATCAGAGTGTCAAGTCCTCACAGCCCATGTGATGCCCTTTCATGCTTGCATTCCTACAGTAAAATTTCAGAACTTGAAGATGTCAGAACCCAGGATCATCCATTCTGAACGCCGCATCGCAGGAAGCTAAGGCCTTCCTCCTATCACTCAGGTAACTAGCAGCAAAATGGAAACCAGAAATTAGGGCTTTGGCTTCATGCCTATAATGCTTGTTCACCATCCAGCTTTCACCCAAGCCTCAGGTACTGGTCTCCTTTTGTGAGTCCTGAGTACTATCATTGTATAAGGATGTCTGAGTCAATAAAGGTTAATACAGGTTACAAAGAGGAAAGCAATTTAATTCAACTCGTTCCAAGAGACACAGTGAATTTCCACTATCCAGGAGGCCAGAGAGAAAACCACTCATGAGAGCATGTTTTGGATTTAGCTGAAAGTTCTTCAGAAACCTGAAAATGTGTAACATTCACTCAGGACATTAGCTATAGCAATGAAATTGTCCCCCTTTTGATTATGTAGGTAACCAGGACCTAATCCACATTGGATCTGTGATGATAAAAACATTTTCAGATAGAGCAAGAATGGCACTTTGCCCAAGATTCATTTTATCTAGGAAGATTAAAAAAAAAAATCCATAGAAGCTGACTTTCCATTAACCGGATAGCTCTTGATACAGAAACATTTTATGTTATAAGACTGTTATTATATACTATACTACTCCATTATAGAAGACTGGTAAGTCAGTAGCAATTTCAATGAGCTTCAGATTTTTGGCAGCAAGGTCATCATCTAGAGTCTATACACCAACATTAATTTCACATACTCTCCCACAAGAGCTCTTGAAGACATCCTCTCTTCTGAGTTTCAAGATGCAGAACAAGAGTGGGTATTCTAGCGCAGGGAAAAGTCAATGTCAAACGGTAATTCTGGTCCACAACACAACTAGTTTCAGTGGCTCATAATTGCTATCCAGTTTCAATCGGGAATGAGTTTTTCTTCTACAGAATTTTGGAAGCTCAGGCTTCTGGCAGCATTAATTGCCCTTGAAATTTATGATTACCAAAGGTGAAAATAATTGGGAGGATTATTCTTATAAGTGATTAAGGCAACCAAGTTTTTTATTAAGAGAAAACAAAAAATGAATTTAGTGAACATCTTTTGCAGGTATGGTTTGCAATTACATTTGGGGGTCCAAGAAATGGATCAAGCAGTTCTCACTTCCAAAGGAATCAAAATCTAGCTGAGGAGCAATGGCATGTAAGTATTACAAGTGTTACAGGGGCGCCTGGGTGGCTCTGTCATTAAGGGTCTGAATCTACATTTCGGCTCAGGTCATGGTCATGCCATTCACAAGTCCGGGCCCTGCACTGGGCCATGCACTCGCAGTGCAGAACCTCCTTGGGATTCTCTGTCCTTCTCTCTTTGCCCCCCGCCCCTCCCCGCCCTTTGCTTGTGGTCTCTCAAAACAAACATTAAAAAAATGTTTTTAAAAAGTGCTATAATCTAGTGGAGAAGCTCAGGGTCTACTGTCACTCCAATCTGGGATTGAATCCAGCTTTGCCACTTTTTAGCCAGGAAACTTCAAGTTACTTCATCTCTCCTAGTCTTTAATTTTCTCATTTATAAACCAGAATGCCTCCCTTCAGAGGTACTGTGAGGATTAAAAGGGATAATACATAGAAAGGGCTTAGCACATCTCCAGGTATTAGTATGCAAGATTACCATCATTATTATTAAAGTGCAAATAAGCAAATGCTAATAGGAATACAAGCCATGTACCATGAAAGTCATTTACTCTGCCTGACGATTAGAGCTCTGCCCTGAGCTTCACATTCCCTTTACGAAAGCAGCACAAATGGAACATGTTTCTTGAGATATGTTTCTAAGATTTTCAGAGTAATAATCATGATCTTTCAGATCAAAGCCCATTGGCTAGGCAAGGGGTAGCCAGTTGTCTGAAGGTGCCATCTCTGTGATGGACTGGTAAGAAAGGCAGATTATCCGCGTGTTAAAATCATCCAATAGAAGTAAATCACAAGGAAACCCAATTTACCTCATAGTAGCATTTGCCTTAAAATGAATGACTCCTATTTGGACAAGAATCTTCCAGCAACATTAAATGATCTCTTCAACAAGTCTCAGCTGGAAGCTTTCCGTAGACCCAATCCTAGCTTGCTCAGGCTGCTCTAACAAACTACCATAATACTGGTGGCTTTGACAATTTCTCAGAGTTCTGCAATCTGGCAAGTCCAAGACCAATGTGTTGGCTGATTTAGTTGTCAGTGAGGGTCGTCTTATAGTGCAGGCAGCTGCCTTCTCATTTTATCTTTGCATAGTGGAGAGCGGAAACTCTGGGGTCTCTTCCTTTTCTTACAACGAGGGGCTCCACTCTCCTGACCTCACGTAAACCTAATCACCCCTCAAGGCCCCAGCTCCTAATACCATCCCACTGGGGTGGTGTTTGAACTACAACAGATAAAAATGTGGGGGGACCCAAAAATTCAGTTAACAGATTCCAGTTTTATCTGTCATTTTGAACTATGGTACAAAGACTTTAAAAAGTAAGTCTTATTTTAGAGTAGTTTTACATTTACATAAAAATTTCAAAGAATTTCTATATATACCACACCTAATTTCCCCTATCGTTAACATCTTTACATTCATGTTGTAGCCCCTCAGGAGAAACCAGATAGACCCCTACCCAAAATCTGGCTTGTGTGTCAAGAATGATAGTGCCACCACCCCCCCCCCACACACACACACACTACAGCTTATATACTGAGGGTTTCAACAAAGAACAGGGTAGATTTTCCAAGGTGGTTCCACGTGGGTTGAAAGCCCAAAGAAACAATGGGTAAGGCTTTCATTGCCAGACCAGGGCAAGAGTTTCTGTGTGTAGTCAGGGGCCTATAGGGTTCAAATCTCCCACCAGTACTCAAGGAGAGAGCACCCATGCTTTATTAGTTGCCCAGATGTGAGTCAGAAGATGGCATGTTGATGTCTGCCTTCCTCCAAGTCAGATTCTTTATAATATATGGTTGGTCTTAATAGTTAATGAACTAGTACTATCACCTTTTTAACTAAAGGCAGTATTTTATCCAGATTTTCTCAGTTTGTTTCTATTGTCTTTTCTATCCCATCAAACACAGGACATTCTGTCTAATTGCCCCATCTCTTTAGGTTCCTCTTTGTCCTAACAGTTTCTCATACATTGCTTTGGATGTATTGACATCCTTGACAAGTTTAAGGAATCTAAGTCAAGCATGCCATGGTGTATCTCTTAAGAGTTTTCTGAGGTTTTCCTTATTAGACTGGAGTTATAGGTTTGGAGGAGGAAGACTACAGAGCTCAAGTACCATGTTTTATTACATCATATAAATATACACATGATTTTTAACTATTAACATTAACCTTGATCACCTGGCTGAGATAGNTTTTTTTCCCCCCCCCCCCCACCTCCCATACTGTAGTCTTGGGGAGTACACGCTCCTAAGCCTATACTTTGGGAATTCAGAGTTATGACCACCTCCTGCAGGGCAATAATCTACCTAAGTTATTTGGAATACTCCCCCAAGAGATTTGTTTACGCTCCTCCATTTATTTATTTAATCATTTACTTATCTCATGGACTATTAGATATTTATTTTATACTTGGTATTATAATCCAAAATTACTAATTGGTTTTTTTGCTCAAATTGTTTCAGCTTTGGCCATTGGGAGCTTTTTCACATCGCTCATGGGTCTCCTTGACATCCTCCCTTTTTGAGTACTTCTTTTCTGGCATGACAAAATACTCCAGGCTTATCATATCTATTTCTTACACTAGTCCCAGAATTAGTCATTTTTCCAAAAATTCATGATTTCTTTTACAGAGAATGGAATTAGAAACAAAAAAAAAATCTATGATTCTTGTGCAGTGTTTTTTAAGTCTCTATACAGTTAGCAATTTGGACTGGACAAGTCTTGATTGTGGGGACTAGAATGTGCTTTGCAGAATGTATAGCAACATCTTTGGCCTCCACATACCGGATGTCAATAGCACACTCCCTTTACCAAGTTCTGACAACCAACAATGTCTCCAGACATTATAAAGTATTATAAACAATTACTTGAGTACCAAGTTTGAAGAAAGCCCTTTGGTATCTAGATATTTAATGCAAAGTCAAAGACAACGTACCTTTTGAAAGTCATTTTTAAGTAAGATTTCAGTTAAAATAGAGGCTCAATGATCATTAAATCAAACTGATCCAGAGTTATTCCTCTTATTAAAATCAATCCTTGCTTACTTTGAAAATTCCTTATTCTCTCTAGCTTTTATTTGCATTTAATAAAGATATGTGATGTTTCTTTTTGAATAGTTTAACTTTGCTAGGAATTTGCTGACAACCATATCCTAATTATTGACCTATCACTTTCCTATCAGATGGGGGTTGGCTATCTATGGAATACATTAGTCTGAGGTCTCAGGGAAAACCAAACCTACCAACAGTTTGATTTTGGACTTCCCAACTTTAAGGACTGTGAGGAATATATTGTTGTTGTTTAGGACACACAGTCCTAAACAGTATTTTGGTTTGGTGGCCCTAGAGCAGACGAGTGCATTTTCAAGGCTGTTTCAATTTTTGTGATACCAGCCATACTACATTCTAGGACAATGTATAACATACTGGTTTACCAACACAGGTTGATGAGCTGTTTGAAGACAAACAGTTCATAGGTTAAATATTTGGTGGTCCTTTGATTTCTTTCAGTTCAACTATGAACCAGAAAACAGTATCATATATATGGTGTGTACTCACAAATTCTAAGGTAACAGTCTATTAGACATGACCATTGGTTGAAGATAAATCTCTCTTACTAAAGGTCTCTGTCAGAGTCTCACAGAAGTGTAGCCTTCTTTCTCTAGTTCAAAACCACCACCATCACTGGTTTCTATGCTTGGCCATTGATGAAGTCACATGAAGCAACAGGCTTCTGTCCAGAAGGAACACCTTTAATCTGGCCACTGAAATGGCTCCCATTTTCTGGCCAAAAACACTCACTGGGAGTTTTAACTAAACTTGAGATCACTATTTCATAGTCTGAAATATAGTAGGAATTGACCTTATTACCTGTAAAGTCCCCAAGTACTGGACTATCAATCAGCATTAATGGCAAGCCATAGCTGTGAAAAGCCACCCTTAACAGTTATGTTCTTTCATTCCTGCTTTTATGTCAGTTTTTTCTTACTTCAGTTATTTCTTTCTAAAACTTGATTGGTGATAAATGCTACTTGATGCTTTCAACCAATATTCTGACTTTTTCTATCTTATTCTTTTAGGGTTTCAGATTCAGTAGTCACACACCTGTTTTCAAAGTATTGCAGTATTCATTTTACCAAATATTAGTCACGGCATGACAAGGATAACCAGCTTTGCAGACGACAAGATCTGCTTGACCACTAAGCCAAAGCAGCTCCACTTCTAGGCAACCAATCCTATAATAGTCATGGTTGAAGCATAGGAGAAAGGAACCACTCTAGGGATTTTCAACTGGAAGGGATTTTATAGAAGCTATTCTAACAAAACCATTGGGTCACATGGAGTAGCAGCATCAGCATCTCAGTAGAGCTTGAGAGAAATGAGCTCTCAGGTGCCAGAGAAGCTGACTAAAGCAACAAGCCAAAACAGAACAATCAAGCCTTCAACCACTTCCTGTGATGATATACACAAGAGGCCAAAACTGGAGACAGTGCTGTCTAATGCCATTTTATTTTCTCCTACAGAAAGGTGTAGTGGTAGTAGTTTGGCAAGTAGACCAGCACAGTACATGGGGTGGACCCAAGAGAGGGACTGGGGTGGAAGGAGGGTGCTCACTGTTGAAGGAACTCCCAACTCAAGTCTCCTGCGACGTATAGACTGTGAGGTAGGGGAATAGAGTGGGAAGAGCGGGGGGGTGGAAGTAAAAAAGTATTGGGTATTGAGTCAAAGGGTGGGGAAACAACCTCCAAGTCATCTTCCTTCTCTTCCCTCTAAGGAGGCCTCAGGAGAGGCACCTGAAGAAGATCTCAGCAAAAAGACCCCAGGTAAGAAGGCCTTCGGAATGAAGATAATGTGCTAGGAATGCTGTGTGTATAAGCCTGGTGAGCTGGGGGTGAGTCCTGACTGCAACTCCCTTTGGCTGTGTGCCAAGTATGGTGCGTAGGAAGGTGGGGAGCAGTTTTCCCTAAAGACCCTGCCTGGGAAAGCCTTTGTAATTGCCTATGGTAGGGCCAGAAAAATCACACCTGCATTTTTTTGGTGAGGAACCAGGGTCCTCAGCAGCATGTAGGCAAGGCCTTAAGGAATCAATCAGTCCTAGAACAATACAGAACTGACTCACCAGGAAAGCCACTACTGCCAAGGCACCACTTGGCATCTGAATGAAGGAACCAATCAACATACCCAGTGGAATTCAGTAACTGTAACACCACTACCATGATTACCACCCTGATAGGCTCAAGACACTCAGGAGCCTTGAGAATACATGGTCACTAGAGAATATTACAGGAAAACCTCATTTCTCCACAATCTAGCTTTCCACAAACAACCAATTAAAGGAAGATGAAGACAGAATGAGAATGAACAAGATGTCAAATAGGTCTTCTAGAGTTGTTTTTGTTTTTTTTAAAATATAATTTATTGTCAAATTGCCTAATATACTGTGTGTACAGTGTGCTCTTAGTTTATGGGGTAGATTCCTGTGGTTTATCGCTTAAGTACAACACCCAGTGCTCATCCCAACGAGTGCCCTCCTCAATGCCCATCACCCATTTTCCCCTCTCTAGCCTTATAGTTTTTAAAGGTTACAATTGTCAGCATTTAATGAGCACCTATGATTGTCTCTGAAGAATAGATAAATTCAGGAAACAGCTCTGCCAATGAAGAAACTAGAAACTTAGATTTCCTGAAGACATTCATCACTCAAACATGTATGATCTTAGACCGTCTTTACAGACCTATTACAGAATATATCTGCCACTCACTTATGAATTGTTCTCTGCTCTCCTCTCTCAAGACTGCTGATAGAGTTTACAATTCTCCCACCACTAGGGCAGAGTAATTTCTCAACTGGATACCAAGTGAATCATAGTGTCTAAGAAGATAAAGTAACTTCCATACACCCAAAGTCATCCTTTTAATACCATCAGGACCATCAGTGGCATTTTCTAAGCCAGCACTACCATTATATACAGGGTATCAATAGTTAAGTAACTGGGGAGAGGTATCTCTTACAATAATTATGGGAAGCCAAGACCTCTAAATGAAGGAACCCCACTGAAATCTTTAGTAAAGTCTGAGGAGAACTACTTGCCATGCTAAGAAATATGAAATTAAGGCAAATAGGAGCTTAGAATAACAAGAACAGCAACAGTCCCCACCTTCATTATCACAGGCTCTCCTTTACTAATCATTTAACCTTTCATGCCTTTGCTAAAACCTCATTAGTAAAAAGGAGACGTGCCTACTAAGCATAATGGTAAGGCTTTAATGCACTTTAGAGATCATTTCCATCTATGACTTAAAGCACTGAAATGCAAATTCTTTTATTTGAATACTTGAACACATTCTTTAGGCATTTTAATGGGGTTCAATTGTCAGGATAAAATAAAAGTTCTCCCGGGGAATCTGAATTTTAACCAATATTAAAGTCAGAGACATTTAAGTAGGGAAAAACTATTCTTGTAACATGCATTTTGGTTAGCCAAATTAGTTTGCTAACAAAACAATTTTTAATGTGTTTCATTAGCTTTAAAACTTTGCGTTAAAACTTTGTTCACACTCAGGGAAATTATTTCCTCCAACTATTTTTCACTGCCTTTAGAAACATGGTTTTGGGGGCACACCTGGGTGGTTCAGTTGGTTGAGCATCTGACTTTTGAATTTGGCTCAGGTTATGATCCCAGGGTTGTGGGATCAAGCCTGTGGTCCGGCTCTGTGCTAGGCGTGGAGTCTGCTTAAGATTATCTCCCTCTCTTTTTGCCCCTCCCCTGCTTTTGCTTGTTCTAAAAGACATGGTTTTGGCTTTGTTCTTTTCTTGTCGAGTTTTGGTTTGGTTTGGCTTTTTTGTCAGAAAAAAACAAGTAGAAGGGAATCTTGGAAGCTAAATATCTTTCTGTCATGATAACAGATAAAATGGGGCACATCTAAAATTTTAAGTGTTTATCTGAGCACAAGTCAGTTTGAACTGGACAGCTGTCAAACCATAGCAGTTAGGAGTACTCCACTGACAGGACTTTTATAGAGAAAAAAGCAGTGGCAAGGCAAGGACATTATTGATGGACTATCACTTAAAGCTCCAATGCCTATTTGTGACTGGGTTGTCCTGAAGTTTCAAATTTGTAACCTGGAGGCCTTTACAGGCTTAGATTTTGGTTTCCTTACCAAAGCTGTCACAGCCTTACAGCAACCTCAGTCTAATGGGCTTCTGGTTCAAGTAATTTAATAGACTTTTTTTCAATTTAGAATTTAAGTGGATTTGGGCACCTGAATGGCTCAGTCAGTTAAGCGTTCAACTTCAGCTCAGGTCATAATCTCACAGTTTGTGGGTTTGAGCCCCACATCAGGCTCTGTGCTGACAGCTAGCTCAGAGCCTGAAGCCTGTCTTTGGATTCTGTATCTCCCTCTCTCTCTGACCCTCCCCTGCTCACTCTGTCTCTCTCTCTCTCTCAAAAATAAATAAAACATTAAATTTTTTTAATTTAATTGGATTCTACTTGAAAAGACAATGGATAGCAGATAGTTATTCAATAGTATTTGTCATAAGAAAATTTGACTAAGAAGCATAGGTGAAGAATTTGCAAGTTTCTTGTGACTAGGATTATATTCTCCCTCCTCTTCACCTATTGGTGTCCATTTATTCTTGATTTATTATCCAGTTACACTTCCTTTGTGGAACTTCCTGGATGCCCTAAGCCAAGGTCAAAAGCTCCATTCGAGGGCTTTCTTAGCATTGTACATCCACCAACCTTTCATTATTATTTTGATTTACCTACTTGTTTCTTCCACTAGAATACATATTCTATGTATACAGACCATCATGCTAAACACTGTTAAGTAGCACTAACATCCTGCCTAGTACAGAATAAAAAGATGTGGAACAGAGTTAACCATTTGAGCAGTTGGTGACTGGGTTTGAAAGATCATAGGCTGGTATCAGGTGCGAGGGAACCGTAAAGGAGATTCAATGCCTGGACATTTCTTAACCATTGAAAAAAATGAATATTCTCTCTTCGGCCATATATCAAGTGTGCAGCCTCTTGAGCTGCTAGAACCCATGTAGTTCCAGAACGGAACAAAAACAAGGAAGCAGAGTCAAATATAGGAAGGAACCTGTTTAGTGATAGTTTGAACATTGGATAAAAACTCACCAGATGCCAGAATCTGCCTCTGCATTCCTTTGTAAAACCTTTCAACACATGAGAAACTAAGTGTGTTTCTCCTCACAAGTAATCACATGACACACACAAACCTCTGTTACATCAGGCAACACACTGAAGTGTAATGATTTGTTTTTACGTGCATTCTCCCTCCTGCCAGCCCTCTGGGTTCCAGCCATGGCTTATCATATAGCATAGTGCTTGGCACATATTGAAGGCTCTGTACATCTCTGCAGAATTAGCAAGTAAGTGAATGAGTAAGAGCTGCAATGGAGTTCTGGGGCACCCAGACAGCTCAGGCAGTTAAGCATCTGACTTCGGCTCAGGTCATCATCTCATGGCTCAAGAGTTCTAACCCCGCATCAGGCTCTCAGCTGACAGCTCAGAGCCTGGNAATGAAGTCAACATCAAAAAAATTTTTTTTCAAGAGCAGAAATGGAGTTCAAGACCAAGTTTTCAAGTATTTTTATTCTAGGTAAATTTAAGAAGTCCTGTTCTTTTTTCTAATTAGATTTTAAAAGGTCATTAGAGGTCACCCTTTTTTACTTTCATTTTTCTGAAAGTTTTATGAGGAAATTGTGCAGTGTATATGTTTATTGGAGAATCATGCCCCCAATAGAGGGCCTCAGCTTGTTTCTAGAGGTATAAGAAGTTGAGCATGGAGACTAAAATTTCCCAAACCAATCTAGTGGGTTCAAATTTGTCATGATTCCTTGATTTAACTTACAATCTTATCACCTTTCCTCTAGAGGCAATGTCTGCTCTGAGCATTCCCTCTGGGCATGCAAAATTGGAAAATTAAAAAGCATATTTAAATGCAACATTATGCTACAAAAATGTTGGCAATGCCCCCGAGTTGCTGATGTGTACTATTAGATATTTCTGAGAATTTGCTTTGCCTGTGGTTAAGAATTTTAAATAATTCCCTTCTTGGATAAAATTAGGGCATGAGCAGAGAGGTAAACTCCTTCATAAAAGCCACAAGTTTCCATTTTTCCAACATACAGTATTCCTAGAAACCCTTTTAGGAAGCAAAAATATTTAAAGTAGATCTGTTTTGGGGCACCTGGGTGGCTCAGTCAGTTGAGCATCTGACTCTTGATATCAGCTCAGGTCATCATCTCACAGCTGTGGGATCAAGCCCCACATTGGGCTCTCTGCTGAGCATGGAGCCTGCTAGGGATTCTGTCGGTCTTCTGTCTGCACTTCCTTTGCACATTCTTTCTCTTGCACATGCTCTTTTTCAAAGTAAACTTAAAAAATATATATATCTGTTTTGCTTTCATACATTCGTATTCTGTGAATAGGTCACAGTTTTTAAACTTAAGTAATACTTCCACACTGTTATGTAGACTGGGGCTCTCTTCTGGAGCCAAGAGAATAAAATAACTTGACTCCAACATTCGCGGTGTCTCTCAGTAACTAACGCAGTGGAAAGAAAACTAGTTCAAAGTAAGAAACCTCTGGTATATATGGCACCATTTTTCCTTTCCAGAACCTATGGAATGTAGTAGGACTACCTGCTATTATTTTTTCCTGCTTTACCTAAATTCTACCTTTGAATCCTGAACTGAACTCCATGTGGTCACTAGCATTCATATCAAATGGTTATCAATACTGACATATTTTTAGTTTTGGCCTAACATCTCAGACTTGGGGTTTTGGCCTGGATGGCTACCACCAGGGGATAACCTTTCACCTGGTGACAATACCCTGAAATGCAGAAATAGCACCAAGAGAAAGAATCCAACATTTTAAGCCTAAATCAGCAATTCAGATCTAAAATAGTGGCAAACATAAGCTATTCAAAATAGTGGCTTATAGGAAATTTCTATTTCTAGAATCCCCCAACTCAAGGTCGTCTTGGGATATTTTAATAGTTAAACCCAATTGTTACAGAGATCAACCAAAGAATCCAGTTCAACCAGATCCATTTACTTTAGCAGGTATTTACTCATCTCCTAATATATCTATAGCACATTAATTATTTTAGGACTTTAAAGAAATGTTTGCTTCAATACTTGTACTCAACAAGTTTATAGTTTTTGGTATCAAAAAGAGATGCTAGAGATGACGCGGATATTAGACTTAGCAGACAAGGAATTTAAAGCCACAATTATAAATATATTAAATATACTTATTTTTTAAGAAATATGCACATTCTTTTAAAGACTAGTTTAAAGGCAATCAGTCTTTTTTTTAAATAGTTTATTGTCAAGTTGGTTTCCATATAACACCCAGTGCTCATCCCCACAAGTGCCCCTCCTCCATGCCCATCACCCCCCTTCCCCTCACCCCTACCCCCATCTGCCCTCAGTTTGTTCTCAGCATTCACAAGTCTCTCATGGTTTGCTCCCTCCCTCTCCCCAACTATTTTTCCCCTTCTTCTCCTCTGTGGTCCTCTGTTAAGTTCCTCCTAATCCTCCTATACATGGAAACATAAGATATCTGTCCTTCTCTGCCTGACTTGTTTCACTCAGCATAACACCCTCAAGGTCCATCCATGTTGCTACTCAAGGCCAGATTTCATTCTTTCTCATTGCCCTGTAGTATTCCATTGTATAGATAAACCCCATCTTCTTGATCCATTCGTCCATTGATGGACACTTAGTCTCTTTCCATGTTTTGGACATTGTGGAGAGTGGTGCTATGAACATTGGGGGTATATGTGCTCCNATCAAGGAGGTTGTTTCCTGCCTTCTCCTCTAGGGTTATGACGGTTTTAAAAGAAATCAGTCTTAAGTAATGAAGACATGTGAAAAATAAACAGAAAAATGAAAATAACCAAATCAGAAGTTGAGAATTGAAAGTATTGGAGATAAAAAAAATTTACTAGATGACCTTAATTTTGGATAAATAATGCCCAAGGATTTTCCAAATTTGGTGAAGATATAAACTTCGATCATTGAAATTCAGTTGACCAAAATGGAAATTCAAATAAAGTCAGATTCCAATAGTAAAAACCAACGATGAAGAAGAAATCTTTCAAGAAGCCAGAGAACACTTGTGTGTTCAGAGAAGAAAAATAAATGTATGAATGATGTCTTATGTTCTATAAATAATGGAAATGATAGAAGCTAAAAAAAAATGCAAAAAAAATACTATCATTACAGAAATATACAGAAATATTTAAAAAGAAAAAAATCAGGGTGCCAGGGTGGCTCAATAGGTTAAGCGTCCAACTTTGGCTCAGGTCACAATCTCATGGTCTGTGGGTTTGAGCCCCGCATCGGGCTCTGTGCTGACTGCCAGCTCGTAGCCTGAAGCCTGTTTCAGATTTTGTATCTCCCTCTCTCTCTGACCCTCCCCTGCTCATGCTGTCTCTCTCTCTCTCTCAGAAATAAATAAAAAACATTTAAAAAAAAGAAAGAAAAACAGTAACAAAAGTGAACTCACTGATGACAAATTATACTAACTTAAATGCTATAGGAAGTTTTTCAGGCTGCAAGAAATCCATGTATGGAGTCTCAGATCTACAAGAAGGACTGAAGAGCATCAGAAATAAGTACCTGGATTAATCCATTATATTTTTTTTCCTGCTGAATTTATTTAAAGCCTTTCAATGTTTACAGAAAACACTGTACTCTAAGATTTAGATGTAGATGTATGCACATGGTATTAGCACAAAGGACAGGGTAGAATGTCAAATGGTGCTGTACTACTGAAGGTTTGTATATATTCCCTCTACCTAGATTGTGATTCGTTGGGGATGTATACTCCTAGAGCAATCAACGGAAGTAAATGCCTAAAGGCCTAATTTAAAAATCACTAGAAATATTACGGGTTGAATTTGCCCATCTAAAATTCATATTAAAATTTGAATCCCCAGGACCTCTTTTGGAGGTAGGGTCTTTAAGGCTGTAATCAAGTTAAAATGAGATTAGAATGCCTAAATCCAACAGATTTGGTATCCTTACATAAAGGGGAAATTTGGAGACAGACTGGGATACAGGAAGTAAGCAGGATCAACATGGAGACAGCCATCCATAGACATTTACAAAATAAAAGGCATTTTATAGCAAGTAAAGAGGTAATTTTATATCTTATGTAAAAATGTTTTTTATAAATTTATAGATTTTTAAATAAATTTTACTTAACTTATATAAATTATATAAAACTTTTACATAATAATAATAGCTTATATAAGTAATAACTTATTAAAAATTCAAAGGACATAGAATAGCCCTCACAATCTTGGAAGAACAAAACTGAAGGACTTCAATCACATGACTCTAAATCTTGGCATAAAGCTATAGTAATACACTTAATACTGGCCAAATAACAGGCAAATAGACCAATTCTTATATGGTCAGTTAGATAGCCTTGTTGTCTTTGTGGGTAATTAACAACTTGGAGCAAACAAAGTATTTCAACAAAATGATGCTGTACCAACAGAGTATCCACATGAAAAATAAAGCGTAAACTCCATCCCACAAAAATATTGAGATGGACCATAAACCTTATTACCAAAGTTAAAACAATAAAGCTTCTAGAGTAAAGCACAGAACACTATTTGTGGCCTGGAGTTAGGCATTCTTTCAACAAGACACAAAGCAATAATCATAAAAGAAGAAAATTGATACTTCAGACTCCAAGTGAAAACTGCTCATCAAAAGACACCATTAAAAATAAAGACAGAATAAGTCAGGCAGAGAAGGACANAAAAAAAAAAAGAAAAAGAAAATGAAAAAATAAAAATAAAGACAGAAGGCTCAGACTGGGAGAAAATATTAGCAAAACGGTATTTCTGGCAAAGAATTTACTTTCAGAAAACAAATAACTCTGACAATTCAATAACCTAAGACAGTCCTGTGAACATTAGCAAAACTTCAACAGATACTTCACAAAGAAAGATCCACAAATTGTCACCAAGGTCCTAAATAAAGCACTTGAAATCCTTAGCCTTCAGTAAAATGCAAATGGAAACCACAAGAAGACAGCAATATACACTCTTAAGAAGGCAAAAAGATGGACAAAACTAAATGTTAAGAAACAAAGCAACCAGAACTCTCACACCTAGCTGGTAGAAATGTAAAACTGTACAACCACTTTGGAAAAGTAAATATTTCCTCATCAAGTTAAACACAGACTGTGCCTTTTTGCCTAAGCAATAAAAACACATGTCCATGAAATGACTTTCAGGAATGTTCACAGCATCTAGCAAACAGCTACAAAACCACCATGGGTTTGCAAACTGGGCTATGAACAGGGAGGGCAAGGAGAGAGGGGGGCAAGGAAGGGGCCACTTGAGGTCAGATGGCAGCAGTTTGGACAAGCAAGGAAACACACATGAGGCTTGTCCTCTACACCATAACTAGAACTCTGTACCACCTGCCAGAATCTTAGAAGTTTAGAGAGCCGCGTTCCCTGGACACCATCAGGAATTCAGTCCAACTCGTTGCTCTTAAGGCTGTATCCTTGAACAGATGATTCCAACCCTGATGAAGGTGGGCAGATCACACATCCGAGGATGGATGAAAACCCTCCAATTGTCTGGATCTAGCTCTTGGGTCAACCGTAGGTGATGACCTCTTCCAACAACATATATTCGCAAATGGTGGTACCTTCATAAAAGCGACCCAATTCAGCAATAAAAAGAAATGTATTACTGATGCGAGTAACATGCAAGAAGTACACAGGTGTTACGCTGAGCAAAAATAACTAGACACTAAAAAGCATACAATTGTATGACTATGTACATGAAATTCTAGAAGACAACTATGTTGAAAAACTATCAGGAAAGGGGGCCTTCTAGGAGCAGAGGTCAATGAAAAGGGTTTTTCTGTAATGACAGGATGATGCTGGTTACATTGGTATATGGGTTTGTAAAAACTCCATGAGTTATACACATGGTTTGTGCATTTCACTGTCCATAAAGAAAGAGCTAGAAGTAAAACCACTGAAGGTAAAATACAACTTCATAGAGAATAAAGATGTATACACATACCGTATACAAAATCAATGCAATTAAGGTTTTTTAAATTATACTTATTGTATTATAATACTGACTTAATTCATACAGCATGCCAGCAGATTTCTAATTTGGTTCTCTTCGGGACTCTGAGCAACACTAAGGTAGTATATCAAGGAAATATATATGGTAGCTTTATCCAAAGTCAAAGAGCTGAAAATATGATAAAGTTTTCTCAAATTCAGTTTATTCTCCAATACATTTTTCAAAACATATGCACTTTTTAACAGCTTGCTTGAATGTGCTGACAAGTATCACAATAAAGCCAGACTCAAATATTAGTGGGAACATTTAGAAGTGTGATTTCTTAAGTCTAGGTCCTCAGTTTGCCAGGGATTTTTGTATACTAAAGAGACCTATCTTCATGTTACCATTAATGGAAGCAGATTTTCTTACATAGGTGCTCACTGTTAAACTTAAACATCCTAAGATCCCCTCGTATTAACAAATACATATCAGAACCCCTAAGATGTCACACCACAAGGTCAGGTTTGAGATCCACGGTCATTGAAACTCAGGAATGTTTAAGCATGGTGTTTACTGATTTTATAAAGGAGAAAATCTTGAAGTTGGGACTTAGTTGACTCTTAAGGGTGAAATTCTACAAGGTAAAATAGACTAGGGAATTTCTAACAGAGACTACGTAGCATTGGGATTAAAAGCCCATACTTGAGTGTGAGGTTGACATTAGATCAAACTTTGGCATTGGTACATAGATTTAAAAATATGCTCAAGGTCACATAGCTAAGTCTCATGTTCTCTACTCATAAAATCATACATATTTCATCACAACCCTGAAAAATAGGTAAGTAATGCCTGGCACAAATGTGATCAAAATCAACGGTTATTCAAGAACGTGAATGAAGCTACGGATATTATAAATAAGCACATCATTAAGGGATTATTTGAAGGGACTAATTTGCTCTTTCTCAAAGATTTTTCTAGGAGTGGGTTGGGAGATAAGGCTATGTAGCTTCATATATATAATAAGAGAAGTAATTTATAAAAATCATTGGGAATTATGGTAAGGAATCAAATTTAGACAGGTGCCTAAAACAAGTTTTAACATAATTTATGACCAAGGACTCCATGCCATTTTAAGTAGAAAAATCTGTATCTTTCCATAGATGTATGAAACTTTGTGTATTAGTATGTATACAGTGGGATAAACTCTAGGTATTTGCAGATGTATAGTCACTGTGCTAAGATATTCAGAGAAACTACTTATTCCAATTAGGTCTTGCTAATTTGCCAAGAAAAATGACTCACTTTCCAACCTGGTACTTCCCAAGAGAGGTCTAACTTGGCTACAGTTTTTCAAATTTGTTTTGTTATTCTGTTGATTGTATGCTCCTGGACTTTAGGGTTAAAGATGTTTGTTCCCAACACACCCCAACATGAGGAAAATCTGGAGACAGAAAACTAGTATGTTTTCCCACATTTACCTATTATCTCAAGAAATAGCATCTGCTTCAATTATGCTATTTGAAACTGTTCTGTAACTCATAAGGGAGCCTGATACACTGTTTTCTGCATATTGAAAATAAAAACATAGAAAATTATGCTAATTTCAAATAAATTCACACCCAATGTTTCTCATTATGAAAAAAGAGCGGCTAGCTGGCTTATTTAGTAATACAAGCAATATCTTTCTCAGTTGGTATTTTTCTAAGAATCTCAGGCTAGGAAAAGGATTAGAACATTGCCTAGAAAATAGCCATTAGGATATTGTTATACATAATGCATACTAAAATGGCAAAATGACACTGAATTATGTATTAACAGGATGACCTTCTTCATGACCAAACTGCTGCTTGATCTGGTTTTACATGTTTGAGATGATCTAATTTTCGATGTCCTTCATTTTTTTTCTAGACATCTGGTCACTTCCAAGGCTTAAAGACATCCCCCACTGCCTTAGGCAGTAGGTCAGAAATGTTTCCATGCACCAGCCCTTTCTCAATTTTAAAGTTAATATACACATGAGTCTTTTGAGCCACACCGAGCATAAATCCAAAACCACGGATGCCATCATAGATTTCACATGGTTCATGCAGACACTCTTACGGCCACTGGGAGTTAACAGGAAGACGGATGTGCCTACCTGAGTTTTTGCTTTAAGGAAGAGCTTTTCTGCATTTCATGCAACAAGGCCTTCAGACACTATGAGCTGAAGTGAGTTCAATTATAGACTCCTGGCTCCAGAGAAATCCTGGCCCCAGTAATGGGTTTTCTCAGGTTGCCTTAGACCCCAAGCCTCAGTAGTGTTTTTGCTCAAAATTAAATGACAATTGTGCTGTTGTATAAAATAACTAACAGCCTTGAGCAAAACAAATCCAAGAAGCATTCCTGGGATGAAGAAAGTCAGCCTTAGAGAAAAGAACTAGATGGGTTCCTTACTGCCTCAGGTGAAGAGTAATTTCCATGACATTCCCACTTTAGTACTGGTCTGATCTTTGCAAGGTCAACTCTTAGGATTCCCTTTCTCTCATACTCCATTCAGGGCAAGCTAAGTATCTCTGGCTTCTAAAATATGATGCCTCCCCTCATCTCTGATCTAGTTACACTATTTTCTCTCTGACAACCCACAACATACACCTTCCCCTTATTGAATAAATTCCTGCCTATCTCTCAGACCTCAGAGTAGTTAACCTTCTTTCAATGAATCCTTCTTTGATGCTCCCAGATTCTCCTCAAAAGACATTCTGGGCACTGCCTTAGTACCCTCCAATCCTTTAAGAATAAATGAGATGTTAGGCAGGGAAAATGAAAATACAGAAAATGTTGACTATCTATAGTAAAAAAAAAATTAGAAATATTGGAAACCAATGTATTATCCCATGGGCTGAATTCATTCTGGAGAAGTTAGGTCTGGCCTATGGAGTTTAAAAATTGGGTGATATAACACTGTGTGTGTCAATTATACTCAAAATATAATTTTAGTAAAAACAAAAGTTTAAGCAACAACAAAAAATGGGTAATATTCAAGATTTCTAGCTTCTCATTAAGCACACATCTACAAACACTACCCTATGTTTCAACATGCCAAAAATTGACTACGGCCGGGGAGCATATGCCTTTGAAAGGGCACAATGGGCTCCAATTCACCACAATCCCCACCACTCACTAGCTTGTCACACTTCCCTTCTGTTGACTGCTGGACCCATGCATGATGAGCCTGTGAACTTGCGACTGAGGAGACAGAGATTGAGATTGCAAAGACAATGTCCATGTTTATGTTGGTAATGTAAAACCAAAGGGGAGACCAAAAAAATTGGTGTTAGGAGATTGAGAAATGAGAAGGAGAGGAGGAATGTGGGGAGAAATATTTATCCAGCTTTCCTGCTTCAGTAACTCTACTTCAACTGGCCTGCGTATGGCTTTTACACCATCAGTCAGTAAACTCTTGCAGGATTGTCCATACCATGCATTGTTGAAACTTCCTGCATCTAGGAATACCCAGGTGGCTCAGTTAAATGTCCACCTTTGGCTCAAGTCATGAGTTCATGGTTTACTGGATCAAGACCCATGTTGGACTCCACTGTGATAGTGCAGAGACTGTTTGGGATTCTCTCCCTCCCTCTCTCCATCCCACTTGCATGTCTGCTCTCTCAAACTTAAAACTAAGGGGGCGCCTGGGTGGCTCAGTCAGTTAAGTGTCCGACTTCAGCTCAGGTCATGATCTCAGGGTTCGTGGATTCGAGCCCCGCATTGGGCTCTGTGCTGACTGCCAGCTCAGAGCCTGAAGCCTGTTTCAGATTCTGTATCTCCCTCTCTCTCTGACCATCCCCTGCTCACGCTGTCTCTCTCTCTCTCTCTCTCTCTCACTCTCTCTCTCTCTCTCTCTCTCGCAGAAATAAATAAAACATTTAAAAAAAACAACTAAGTAGCTTGGCACCTGGATACAGGTAGCTACTGGACCACAGTATGCTAGAGCCAAGTTTCTAGGACAAGAGCCATCTCTCAAGAAACTGCTTCAGATGCAACATTTTGATGCCTCTTACTGCCCAGGACAACCAAATGGGGGACTCGTTTGTGCTCAGGCAATGAGGAAAGCAGGAGACCAGTGAGGAGATCCAAAAGGAGTCCACGAGAAAGCAATTCTGTACTTCATCATAGACTTCTGCTCCTTTCAAAAGCGAGGGTATTCTCTGGGGTGTGATCTCCTCTCTGGAGACTAATGAAAATTTATTATTTCTAGGAGATGCAAATTTTACTTTAGTGTTATGGGAAAATAGGGACACTTTAGACCATAAAATGCGCGTTTTATGCTTTAGGGAGAAAGACTTTTAAACATGCCCTGTCATCCAAAAAATAAGTAGCTTCATAAAACTGCCCCAGACAAGATGAAAAGGTTGTAACTGTAAGAACAAAATCTTCTGAGACACTAAATGGGCTGCAGAATGCAATTATTGTCCATAATATTATGTTCTTCATGATACTCAGAGACCATCCCGATTAGCCTTTTCTATACACATGCCACATTGTATTGGTTGCCTATTGCTGTAAGAAATACTGGTGGCTTGAAACAAGTCATATTATCTTGCATCTCTGGATATCACAAGTCCTGAAATCAAAGTGTTTGCAGGGCTGCTGTCCTTTTGGATGCTGTAAGGGAAAATCCATTCCCTTCCGTTTTCCAGCTCTTAGAGGAAAATGCCTTAGTTTGTGGATTCTTTTCTTCAGGTTTCAAAGCCAGTAATGTAGCATCATCCAAACCCTCTAGGACTCTGATCATTGCCTCCCTTTATAGAGGCTTATAATTTCATTGGCCTACCCAGATATTCCAAAATAATGTCCATATCTCAAAATTCTTAATCTCATCTCATTGGGAAGTCCCTTTTGCCATGTGAAGTGATATATTTAAAAGGTTCTTAGAATTAGGACAGAGACATATTTCAGGGGGTGGAGGAGAAGAGGTTCATTTTTCTGCCTATAAGACATGTTGATTTGAGTCATGAGCTACTAACAGTGACAGGAAGGAAGGTCATGGAAGTAAACAGATGTGTTTTGGAAGCTCTCAAAGTGTTTCAGACACAACCCAATCACCTAAGGAGCACTATCTGCTACAATTTCATACCTTTAATCTACTAATATGTATTTGAAATAAGCGTTTTTAGAAACATATTTATTTGAATCTTGTAAACATAAATGAGATTTAAAAAAAGAGAATGGTAACAGGGGCCCCCTGGGTGGCTCCGTTGGTTAAGCGTCCGACTTCAGCTCAGGTCATAATCTCATGGTTCCTGAGTTCTAGCCCTGCATCCAGCTCTGTGTCGACAGTTGAGAGCCTGGAGCCTGCTTCAGATTCTGTCTCCCTCTTTCTGCCCTTCCCCCACTTGAACCCTGTCTTTCTCTGTCTCTCAAAAACATTAAGAAAGTTTAAAAACTTAAAGGAATTGATAAATATTTAGTGAGCACTGTACTCAACTTGTTGACCAGCATACTCTCATTATATACTTAAATATAAAAAACTTGGGGCTACTGTCCAAGAAAAGATAGTGACTGTATTTAGTATACTATGTGGTTAAAGGAGAATATGATCTTGTAGCCACTGATAAAAGCAAAATAGTTTAAGGAGGCAGGGTACCAACAGTAACATTAAGTGCTTACTATGTTCCTCTTGGGGTGATTGCTACAGTTACCTTTATTTTACAGATAAGCAAGCTGAGATACAGGAAAGTAACCTATTCCAAATTGTAATCCTACGAAGAGAGGAGCTGAGGTTTGAACCCAAGTGTTCTCCATTCAGAGCCAAAAGTTAGAAAGGTCTCGAAGTTTTTCTTAAGTGTTTCAAGGTAATGTATCTCAAGGCAGAGCTAGAGAACAGCAGAATATACATGGGAGAATATGTGATCAAGACACAGTGTGTACAAGTTCTCTCCAGATTAACCCAGAAACCCCAAAACAGACCCTTGGATTTGAAACTATTCCACTTTGTGCCCAGATTTTAAGAATAAAATGCTATGTTAGTTAATGAAACTAAGAATAAGGAGGGCACTTTAATGCATTCACATACACGCATTAAAAAAGACAGTCACAACTATTTGGGGAGAAAAAATTCATCGAAGGAATGCTTTTCATGAAAATATTTGTTTCAAATTTTCCCACTCACCTCAAAGATCCCATGACCAAGGCATCCTACATCTTCCTGAGCCAGATGGTTAAAGCTCTTCCAGACTAAAGAAATGGGAAATGTCAGGTGAACCCTCATCAGGGCTTAAAAACTCTTTGGCCTCATGTGCTTACTGTATTTGCCTATGTCTCGTCTTCTATATAAGCTTTGCTACTTGATACTGTGCATCCAAAACCTTTGTCTTTTTAATCTCCTGAAAGTGTATGGGGCTGTTGTCCCAATGGCGGGCAGATTCTTCACACATTTTAAGATTAATCGCTATTCTGTGGTTGGTAATAGACAACTCCATCTATGGAGCTCAAGTATGGGATGAAGGAACATCCACACGTATGTGCCCGCACACAGTCAACAGGAAATAAACAGAGGAGATCCCTCACCTCCAACGGGCCCCAATTACAGTAACAAAACTTACCTAACCAAATCAAACTAAGAAACCATGAAGTGCTTCTCACACTATAGACCTACAGGAAGGCAACTTTAGGGGCTAAGAGAGGTTTCAGACCAAACCTCACATTTTATTGAAATGAAGTTCAAGAGGAGAAAAAAAGTTAACCAGAGTCTTTAAGATAATCCCTGCCAAGGTTAGAAGTCAGATCACGGACACCAGCCCACCAGGTTATTATTGCACCTTAATAATGACTTAGTAACAGTGGTAGTAATAACTATTATGTGCTAGACCCTTGAAAAGCAGCCGGTCATTTGTATTCCCCAAGACTCTGAGAGATCAGGTTTTATTAGCAGCCCTTCTTTATAGATGAAGAAATGGCAACATACGAAGTCCCTGAGGTTATATGTATAGTGGGGGGCAAGCTGAGTTTGAAAGCCAAACTGACGCAGCCCAGCCAAGCTCTTACCTCATATATATCCTGTATCAACCTGTACAGACAGATGCTCATGCCTACACACACACACACACACACACACATCATTAACAGCCAGTCACGCTTCGTTACTGTTTCCTAATTTTTATTTTCAAATGTAGCCCCCATGGGACATTCAATTTCCCTTTTAATTCTGGTCTCCTTGTAACCTTAACTAAGCCTGTAAAACAAGAACCTTTCACTGCTCAACCACTATTTTTTAGTTACCATGAGTAGCAAACCAAATTAAAATGCATCAATACTTCTTCCTGGCCATTTAGCTCTTTAAAGTCTCAAAACAGCTAACTGATTTTTTTCCAGCTCACCAATTAGGACAGTTATCAAATCCATGTCAGGCAATAAACCTTCAGAAATCTTATCGTTGATACACTACCATCCAGAGGAAAATCAGGGGCATGTGGGTGGCTCAGTCATTTAAATGACTCTTGATTTCAGCTCAGGTTATGATTTCACGTTTTGTGAGACTGAGCCCCACACCTGGCTCTGCACTGACAGCACCGAGCTTGCCTGGTATTCTATCCCCCTCTTCTCTCTGCTCCTAGCCAGCACTCACTCCCTCCTGCTCTCTCTCAAAATAACTAAAACTGAAAAACTTAAGGAAAATCAAATGCTTTGGGGCAGATCCTAAATGGTACTTTTTCTAGGAGAAAAAAAATCCAGTTTTGAAAATATATACCTTAATGTCTTATGTTTAGGTCTTCTGAGTCAGATTTGTCAGAAGATGAAGGCAACTGCTATGAGCCAGGGCTTTGCCTATTTTTTAGGCTTCCAACAGTATGGCCAAGTAACTATTATCCATGTCTCCCAGGCAATGTAGGAAAAGGTGAGGGCTCAGAGATTAAGCAGTTTGCCAACATGATAAATGGCGAGTCTAGATTCGTATCCACTTTTCCTGTGACCTTCAAAGGCTCATCCCACTAACACACCACAGCCAGGAGAGAACAAATTTTTACACAGGTATTGCATTCGTTCCTGTTCAAGGCAGAGTGGACAGTGGGGGCTATGCCTTCTATGGAGTCTATATAAATCCTACTATTTCCATGTCAGTTTCCAAAGCAACAGGTTAACTCCAAGGAGATTAGGTAGTAGAGGTGGGAGGAGGCAGAGGTCATGCTTGAAATGCCAAAAGCCTTTAAGGCAATTTTATATATAAACCTCAGAGCTAAGATAAGAAGACCTTTACTCTTAAAGGCATTTACAAAAGGTCATTTTTAAGATGTTCAGATCCGTAAGTTTCTTGTTTGTCAGGTCCTCAGAGAAGAATTCGTCAATAGTGACCATGACAATAAACTTTCTCTGCACTCAGTCATCTCTGTTCAGTGGGAATCCCAGGTCATAGAAAGGACACATACAGCCACTATTTTTCTGAAAAGCACTCTGTCAAGATAGCTTTGGCTTGCATTTTTAAGAACTCTATCAATTACTTATTACAGGCTCTCTAAGTTTTTCCTGAGGCTTAAAGACTTTCAGTTCACGCACATCTTTATGGCAAAAGAATTTCAGATAATAAAAAGACATCATAAAGCTAAGCATATTTGAAATTATATTTGCTTATGATAAACAATTTAATTCAAGTGGAGGTGTAACATGGAGATTTTGTCCTTTGGGTAAATGCATCCATAGTTATAAGCATATAAATTAGCTACAGAAACCATTATTTCCAGATCCTAAAACCCCAAAAAATACCCTCATATAAGCAAACATGTCCTGCTGACAATGAGGATACAAGACCTAAAAGTAACTCCTAGTCCCTCCCTAACCCCAGTTATTTTCTGGAGCCCCCTCAGCCTCTAGCTGCCCCCTCCCACCAATGGGGAGCGGGGGAAGAACCGAGGTTCATCTTCACTGTGAAATGGAGCCCACATGCAGCTCTAACCCCATGTCTCAACGTGCCGTCCCTGAGGCTACACCTGACCACCATCCTCCACTTTGGGCTCTTTCATCTATGGAAGAGTGATTATAAAAGCCCAACTTAGCTGCTAAGATACATACTTGCCTCAATATTGTTTTAGCAATTTCTGCCAAGCAAATACTTAGTGATGAAGCATTCAGAGACAGCTCCTCTGAGGGTTTTTTTTAATCCTGAACCACAGGGGGGTGCTTAATTTAGTCATTCCAAATGATGTGGTAGATGTCCATGGCAAAAGGTGAGTCAACACTGGTTATAATACTCTTTAATCCCATTTTTACAGGTGTTCACACAGATACACATGCACCAATGGACACACACTTCAGTACATAGTGGGAATACAGGTATTTTCAGTTTTCCTTTTTCTTTATATGGGTTTTCTATTGTTTTCTACACTGAAAACATATCCTTGTTTATTACAAAGTCTTCATCTTAACTTTTGTGTACAAGATGAAAGCCTAGAAACCAGGATGAAAATGAGAGGGTGAATCAGGGATCTCACCCTCTGTCAGGCCATCCAGATGTGTCACCTCATCAATGCCAGCCTCCCTGGCCTTCTGTTTAAAAATGCAGCCCCCACCCAGTGACACTCAGTATCCCACTGTCCATCGTTATCTTTATAGCACTTTTTGCTAGGTCATCTTACTAGGTCATATTTTCATTTTTCACTTGTTCTTTTTCTTTTCTCTCTCCATAGAGCATCAGTTCTTTGAGGGCACCGACTGGATTTTGTTCACTGCTGCACTGCTGGTGGTCTCTGGCATAGTGACTGGCCCTCCAACTATGGATGCTCAAAGACTAGCTGTAGAATGCTGGGCTATAACGGGACGACTCAGACCACATCAAGAGTCAACAAAGTTAGATTATCCAATGTACAAGGCTTGTTTAAAAAAACAAACAAAAACAAAGTCTTAGAGCAACAAGGTAGAGGAGCAGGGAAAGCTGAACTATATTCAGAGCAAGAAGATACAAAATTGGTAGCCCACTGAGGAAGACAGTACAGGGTGAGAGGAGGGACTCCATCACACTTCTTGTTGGTTACTCAGCTTCTCTTTTATGAGAGGTCAAGGAGGTAGAAGTAACACTGAAATAAGAACAGTGAACTCTAAAGCAAGCAGGATATAAAAGCTCTTCAATGGCTCTGCATGAGCTCTGGCCTAGATGACTACAACCAACCTTTTGGAAGGACTTGTATTTCCTTTAGGCACCCACAATACGCTGGGCTAACTTGTTGTAATACCACAATTTATTATGATTCATTACTGCTCTTCTCCCAAGTCAGATCTTTGAGCATAAGCATTGTATTCCATTCACTGCTGAAGCCTCTGAGCCTATCTGCACAAATCCTTGACCAAAACACATTTTATTAATTACTTAACCACAAGTCAGGGGGTACTAAGAAAATCAGCAAATTAGTTTATTGATTTGCATTAAGGGAACTTTAAGTATCAGGATTAGAAAAGTAACAGAAGATAAGAGAACAGATGATCATCTGGTTTTACAAAAGTAGAACAAAAATTTTGGCAAATTTTTCAAATGGGTTTTGAATGATTTGAAAAATTTTGAGTTTTGTTGATTTCAAGCCAAATTCTGAGTAATCGAACAGAGACTGCCTAAGTACTTCAGAAAATAAGTTATGATCAATAGGGACTGTCAGGAGTTCATCTAGAAATATTCCTGTCTGGCCAGCCAGATTTTCTTCTTGGTGACAGTAAACATTTTTGAAAACTACCACGAACTTTTTATTTCTGCAAGGCATTGAGAATAAGAGCTAATAGAGTATCTTTGTTGACAATGTCTTGCATGTAACAGATACCTAATAAAAGGAGATTGGGAAAATGCTTTCAAGGAGTATTGAAATACTGGGCAACATGGATTCTTGAGATCTTCCATCACTTTTACCTTAGAAAAGACTCAGGTTAAGGGAAGCAATGAAATAGCTGCTAGAGGTCAAGACAGATGGCTAGCTTTGTCTTTTTCTGGATTGTTCTCTTAAACCAAAACTGTATTCCCATTACCCTTTTACTACCCTGGTTATCTTCATAAAAAGGTTATTACATATGATAAATTTATTATACTCACATGTGGAAGGTTCAATGCTCTATCACCATGGGAATTTTTTTCATCATTAGACTTTTAAACGAAGATGAAAGAGGGCAATTATTTACGTGTAGTAACTGACAAAGGCATAGACAACAATATGCATTCACACAAACTTACTTCCTCCTGCTTTGATACACATGGATGCTCAGGGAATAGGTCTACACCAACAGGTATGTCCGTGTGCATACACACACACCACTCACACCGCTCAGGTTAAGGAATTCCTTCTCCATTGGGTATACATGCTTGAATAGGAAAGCATTCTCATGGAAGTTAGGAGGCTTGAACTCTTGTTTTGCATCTCCTATGTAGCAAGTTTTGTAACTCTGAGCAACTCATTTGCCTCCCTAAACTCTAGGTTCTTTATAAATGGAAAGGGATTTAGCACAGTACCTTAGGTCTTTATAAAGCTGTTGGAAGGGCTGCAGAAGGGGGCTCTAGGTCAGTCTCTTGAAATGTCTCCAGAACACAGAATGCTCTGCCTAAGGCAGCCACTACCTCTAAGGCCATCAGCAGAGTCACAGTGGCTTCTGTGCGGAGCTCTCCGCTCACCAAGCAGCAGTCTAGCAGTATCACCACACAGGAGCACAGGCACCCAGACCAGCAATCCAGAGAGGAGAGGCGGGTCAAGAAGTAGTCCCTATACTTATTAACTATTAACAGCCAGAAGACTAGCAAGGGAATACTGGAATGTACGGTTGGAAACATCACATCCTGGTTGGCTAGCTTACAATTAGGAGCCACAGGTAAGAGGCCTTGCCCTCAATTAGCCCTTCAAATCTCATGCAATTGAGATGCCAATACACCGTTTTTTAAAGTTTCTATTTATTTTTTTTTACAAATAGTTTACTGTCAAGTTGGTTTCCATATAACACCCAGTGCTCATCCCCACAAGTGCCCTCCTCCATGCCCATCTCCCCCCTCCCTCCCCACATCCATCAGTCCTCAGTTTGTTCTCAATATTCAAAAATCTTTCATGGTTTGCCTCTCTCCCTCTCCCCCACAATTTCTCCCCTTCTTCTCCCCCTTGGTCCTCTGTTAAGTTCCTCCTAATCCTCCTATACGTGCAAACATATGGTATTTGTCCTTCTCTGCCTGACTTATTTCGCTCAGCATAACACCCTCAAGGTCCATCCATGTTGCTACACATGGCCAGATTTCATTCTTTCTCATTGCCATGGAGTATTCCATGGTATAGATAAACCACAGCTTCTTGATCCATGCGTCCATTGATGAACACTTAGGCTCTTTCCATGCTTTGGCTATTGTTGAGAGTGCTGCTATCAACATTGGGGTACATGTGCCCCTATGCATCAGCACTCCTGTATCCCTTGGGTAAATTCCTAGCAGTGCTATTGCTGAGTCATAGGGGAGTTCTCTTGTTAACTTTTTGAGGAGCCTCCACACGGTTTTCCAGAGGGGCTGCACCAGTTTACATTCCCACCAACAGTGTAGGAGGGCGCCCGTTTCTCCACATCCTCACCAGCATCTAGAGTCTTCTGATTTGAGATGCCAATACACCTTATCAGTAAGATTTATGTCAAGTCCAGATCCTTCACTCGAAGTAAATTTTGGGAATTTTTAGCTGTCTAGTTGCTGTGGGACAGATGAGCACAGAGAGACCAAGTCTGAATGTGGAAGGTGGAGAAATTATACCCAGCACTGTTATGTTCTGAAAAGGCAAGAAGCTGTTTCAGGAGCCAATGAGTTCCTACTATTGCCGATGCACAACCAGGAACTGGATAACCTTTTGCTAGGAGTGCTATAGAGAAGATGGATTTTGACCAGTAATTTGCACATCTTGCTGCCTTTCTTTTAACCCACTGACCCCATTTCCAGATACCCTGATTCAGTGGGTCTATGGTTGATTCCAGGCATTTTTTGTTTTTTTACTTCCTCCCAAGTGATTAAGAGGCATGACTGGACTTAGGAACCACTTGACTACAACATTCAGGATCCTTTCAAGTCCTGTATATTTTCACATCCTTGAACTTAGACTTTGACATCTTTAGGTCTAGACCTTTAGACTTCACATATGTCACCCATTTCTGGTACAAAAAGTCAAATGTTACCTTCTGGGAAACACAGATCTTTGAGAAACCGCAGGCTGAGAAACCGCAGGTACTCTGTTTGGTACCTGATTTGAAGGAATATGGCTACCAACTATTTTGTGGTAATAAAAATGAGTCCCATGGACACACTAATTTAAGGCATTCTTTCACAGGAATAATTTGTTACTATAGAATGGGGAGACTGCTGAGCTGTTGCTCTGTCAAAGGCATTTTAAGGTGGGGAACACACATGCACGCATGTGTGCGCGTGCACGCGCGCGCGCACACACACACACACACAGAATATTAGCTCATCTTGGCATCTGGGGATTTATTCTCTGCACAAATACCAAACCCAGTGCTTTTGTATACTTGCCCTTGAGGAAATGTTTGGCTGATCCAAAGCACAAATACAGACAGGTTTTACCACTAGTATTATAATCAGGGACTCTAAAATGATTATTCCATCCAATGTGCAACTCAAATCCAGACTTGTCACAGTTGGTATGCATCAGGAATTTTGCTGGGACTGCAAGTCCCAGTGTAGAGGACACCTGTATGTTTTAAGGCCTGAGGTATTTTCTGTACAACAGCAAGATTGCTCTGAAACTTCTATTTAGGAAGAAAACCTATAGTCTGGCCCCCTGCTACAAGGACACGAACTACTTCGTCAGAGGCACCCAGACATAGAACAGTTGGCATCGGCCTCCAGCCTTCATACTAAACTTGGACAGAGAAGGGAGATGGGCCTGCAGCTGCACTTTTGTAGCTCAGTTCACTGTGCATGTCTCCATCATTAATGTGTCTGAAACAAAGCTCTATACTCTCCAAGTAAAAATCTACTGCAGCCAAAGAAAGCCTTGGTGCACTGTTTGATGCTGGAGAATATCAAGTTCCACACACTGAAATTTATGAGCACGTCTGAATTACTCATCAGGCTACTGACTTTTTTAATATTAAGATTACATTCTAATAATGATTGCCTCATTACCCTACCTGTTCTTTTAGAATTTTTCACAATCTATAAATTCATACTATCATTTTTCATACCCACTTTTAGGTGGCAATTACTATAAGATAGAAGAGTTTGTCCAATGTGGTAAGAAGAATGGCCCCAAATATGCCCACACACTCATCCCTGAAACCTTCGAAGGGTCTCTCAAGATGTAATTATGGGTGTGGGCCTGAGGTGGGGAAATAAATGATCCTAGATTATCTGATGGGCCCATCTCTTCACAGGAGTCCTGAAAATACCCAACTTTCCCCTCAGTTGAACTGATCAGAAAGAAGTTCAAGGAGTTCTTCAATCATCCCCTCCTAGCCAGGGAAGAAAGGTCCCAAGTCAAGAATGCAGACCACCGCCAATAAACTATAAAGCCAAGGAGGGGGAGTCTTCCTTAGAGCCTTCAGAAAGGAAGGCCAGCATCTTGATTTTAGTTGAGGGAGATATGTGTTGGGCTTCTGTTCTGCACAACAGTGTGATAATGACTTTATAATATTTAAGCCACCAAGGCTGTTGGAATTTGTGACAGCAACAGTAGATAACTACAACATCCGGTTATCTTTTCTGTCAATTGTTTCCATCGCCTCACAAAAAGGCAGCGGCTGATAACTTCCCAGTAATAGGAAGGTAGTTTAGNGGAGATATGTGTTGGGCTTCTGTTCTGCACAACAGTGTGATAATGACTTTATAATATTTAAGCCACCAAGGCTGCTGGAATTTGTGACAGCAACAGTAGATAACTACAATATCCGGTATCTTTTCTGTCAATTGTTTCCATCGCCTCACAAAAAGGCAGAGGCTGATAACTTCCCAGTAATAGGAAGGTAGTTTACCAATTTGAAAGGAAGTTTGGATGAAGCAGGAAGGCAACATAGTTTGGAACTGAAGGCAGGTCTCAACTAACAATAATGTGACCCTGAGAAAAAGAGAAAACTTTCTGATGTCTAATATCATCTTTTATATATGGAAGATCATAAGCCTTGCTTCTTTGGCAGAAAAGTTGAAAATAGATTTAAAAAGGGATATGGGCGCACCTGGGTGGCTTAGTCCATTAAGCATCCAACACTTGATTTCAACTCAGGTCATGATCTCACCATTTGGGAGTTCAAGCCCCACACTGGGATCTGCACTGACAGTGCAGACCCTGCTTAGGATTCTCTCAGCCTCTCCTGTGCACTCTCTCTCAAAATTATAAACTTTAAGAATAAAAAGGTGTGAACATGCTTTGTTTATTATACTCTGTAAAGAACCATACTAGTTTTTTTTCCTCCACGTAAACATGCATTTCTATTACAGCATTGGTCTAACTCACAGCAAAAATGACGGTCTCCCCAATATCCATTCCTTCTTTCTGCTCTTATAAAAGCAACTCCCAAGTTCTAGTTGGGAATATGGCCAATGATCCCTTGAAGCCAGGCATGACCATATGATTAAGTTCTCACCAATGCATTATCAGTGACCACTTAAGTGTGCAAATCCTAGATGATGCCCTAAAAGAAATCAAGAATGTCGCCCTTTCTTCCTTGTGTTCCCATAGACTGAAATGGCTGGAGTAGCAGGGATTCCCCTGTAAGAGCATTATGCTGGGGGCAGGGTGGTCAACAGTTCAAACCTATCTACTCATTCGTAGCTTATAGCCACAACAGAGTGGAGTAATTGAAACTGCAAAAAAAAAAATTGACCTTAAAGATATTTATCATGAGCCCTTTACAGGTACAGTTTATTGGCTGCTGCCCTAGGTGATAGGTCAGTAATATAGATACAGTTTGGGTCTTGGAATATCCTCCTATAGTAAAGATGCTCTTCTACTCTACCTACCTGCTTGAATGTATAGGCTAGCCAAAAATAAGCCTTCTGTATTGCTGAATGCACTATTTTATCAGTTTATTAGACATAAACTAGATCTAGTAATAGCCAACAATGATGAGGATGACTGTGAACACATATGGTGCTTCCTATATTCTAAGACCCTTCCAGATGTATTATCCATATGCACACATTTCATACTCATAATGTACTATTTTTTTTATACCCACTTGATAGTTGGGGAAACTGAGGTCCAGCATTTCAGTAACTTTTTCAAGATCAGACCAAAACTGGGGTGCCTGGGTGGCTCAGTCGGTTAAGCATCCGACTTCGGCTCAGGTCAGATCTCACAGATCTTGGGTTCGAGCCCCACATCAGGCTGTAGGCTGACAGCTCAGAGCCTGGAGCCTGTTTCAGTCTGTGTCTCCCTCTCTCTCTGCCCCTCCCCCACTCACGCTATGTCTCTCTCTGTCTCAAAATGAAGAAACTATAAAAAATTAAAAAAAAAAAAATCAGACCAAAACTGTGACAGAATCAGGTTCTGGACTCCAGTCACTGGGCACCACCATCTCTGATCATAACCAGACATTAAGCTGTCTTAATGGTAGGTCCCAGCTATTTCCTTATGACAGAGCAAGCCTTCTAGTCAACCTCCTGAAATTCATTTTAACTCGAGACCTATTAGGAACAACATCTTAACCAGGAAAAAAAAAAACTATCTATATATAAATACATAACGATAAAGCGGTGAGTTAGGGCTGGGAATACAAATAGCAATTTGTTTTCTTTTAAATAAGAGGTCCTTATTGTATACCTAATCTTCAGACTGGGAGATAGCCTAAATTAAAGATTTTAATTAAGCTTAGCAATCTTGTTTGAATTAGGTAATTTGGCAATAAGGTAAAAGTTCAGAGGCATAAGATAAAGTCTGAGAATTCATGACAACAAGCAGGGTAAGAGAGGGAGAATAAGGAATGTGCAAACTGAAATCCTGGTGTCCTTACGAGGCACTAGAAACAAGGCAGAATAGTTGACTTCCCAACTGCCTAGAGGAGTTCATGTTGAAAACAGATTCAGGAAAATTGAAAATTGAGCTAGCTGCTCAAGGTCACAGAAATAGTCAGCGAAACCTAGATCTTTGTTACCACAAGCCATACTTCTTTATGCTAGAGCATCTTTAAGAGAATTAAAGGAAATAACAAAAAACACTGATGATTTCAGGAGGGAAAAAGTTGAATGAGACTGATGCTTACTTAGAACTTTCACAAATGATCAGGCAGGAGTTTCAGAAGGCCATGAAGCAAAGGACTGACCCAAGGCTGATCAAGTGTCTGTACGAAACAAAATTCCCTGGTGGTGATGTGAAGAAGAATGTAAGTCAGTAAAAGGTCAGAGCACCCCCGTAAGGAAAACCAAGTCATGAAAAGGAGGTTATATCTGTGAGAAAGTTATTGAGCATTAAACAACTTGGCTGACATACCTATTTTCACTTCTATGGAGGAGATTAGTTGCTGATAAGCTCTTTATTATTGATTTCTCTCAGCGTTGAAGTTCCCCTTAAGATGGAGACTATGATTAGCCGGGCTCCATTACAACTGTGAGGTTAAATGCAAGGCATTGTGGTTGCCTCAATTTATTCACTAAACAGAAATGACTTGTAGAATCAACTCACTGTGTAATATTATCCCTTAGTTACATACTTCTTCCAGTTATTAAGGAGAAATAAAACCTTCTCTCTCAAAGTGAATTTGAATCATGGACTCAGAATTGGATGGTCCTTTTGGAAATTATCTATTCATTGTATAGGTATAAAACCAGAATGTTCAGGGAAGACATAGGTCACATTGTGCTTTCTTGGTCTTAAAGCATGAGATCAATCTGCTACCAAAAACTTGTCAATGCTACTGTGTTCTGTCTGGAGTTGATTTTGTTTGAGCCATGGACATCATTCTGAGATATTCAGAAGGGAAGATTTGTATTTATAAATTCAAAAACCATAATTTGTATGTATAACACAAGAACTACAAAAGACCACAAAAAATGATCTTCCCCTAAGTGAACAGAGTGATATCTGCTTGGTATGGTCAAAGAATAGGAATTGATATGAAGAGGTGGGGCAAGATGTGGCTGGAAACATAAGCTATGACTTGGTCACCAGGTGCCTTGTAGACCACAACTACAAGATTGGATTATTTTTTTGAAGCCTAATTTGGGTTATTAGATGGATTTTGGCTAGGACATGGCTAATTTCAACCACACATCTGTTTCTTCCTTTTATAATCAAGCATAGTTCTGGGACACCAGTAAGGTATGTTGATACATTCTGCCCACAAGAACCTCACAGTCTACTAGAAAAGTCATTGCTATGAAATGTAACACAAAGTAACAAGAAGGGAGCAACAAAGAATAGAGACAGAAATGGTGGTGACAGTCTGCAGAGACAGAAATGGTTCAATGCATTCTTTAGCCAGAAAAGTCTTTAGTTGTCCATTTCATATAGGGCCTCTCAGTTGACCCTTACAGTAGAACTGGGACATACAGGTCTACCCTCACCATTTAGGAGACAGATACTCAAGGAAGCTGCCAGACTGAGTGAGACCACACCTCAAAGATGACAGAGTCTAGTGTCACCCCTAGACTCTGATAGTGACAGCTACTTCTGATTACATATAGGGAACTGTTTAGCATTATGGAAACTCAGTAGGAGAAAATTTAGTAATTAGGATGTTTAGCCCAGAATGATATCACATTTTTACTTTTTACTATGAGGGAGAAAAATCCAAGAAAGCAAAGTATTGACTTCTGGTTAGAACACATCCACAACTCCATAAACTGCTTTGACGCTTCATTATCTTTTGAGAAATAGATACAATTTAGCCTTCTATTTGAGTGGCAGATCATGGCAGCACTTCAATCCAGCTTCTGAATGAAGAAATAACTTTTATCATGATTATGCTTTCTTCCTTTAGTATTTATTTTGAGTTCAAACTTCTGGAGAAAATTCATAAGTAATTAGCTAAATTAGTGATAAACTTTTTCTCATCCAATGGTATTAAGGCTTAAGCAAGAAAACACTCTCCTGTATCTTGGGGGTTGGTGGATTCAGGGAATTATGGAGACTTGGAGAGTCCCAATGATTTTCCCAAGATAAATCCAATGACCTGCTTGTCCTGGGGCAGCCAGCTGGAGTTGGAATGGAGTATAGCTTAGAAGGGATGCGCAAGGCCTAGGAGCCAGACATAAAGAGCTGTGTGGAACTTTTCTACCTCTGTGCTACATGAAAGCCTGAAGAGTTACCTGGGGTAATCGTCAAGAATTCCCTGAAAAGAACATGTCCTGCAAACTCTAAGGACTCCACAGAGAAAGGGCAGAGATGGCCCACTTAACCATTCTGGGAGAATTTCTAGTCTTTGTGGGCCTTCGAAGCACATAGGAGATAAATCCTTGAATCCCTTAGCTCCATACAGCTGGGAGAATGCAGGCCTTGACAGCTGCGAAGAAGGAAAGCAAAGGAGCATATGCTGTATGCCCTGAGGGGAGACGGACAGAACACAATGCTTGCTAGTACAGCTGGTATCTTCTACCAGGCAGCCAGCCCCGAGGTGCTGATTCTTGGGGGCTTAGTAAGCATCATTAGTGTCACTGACAGAACAGTGTTTACCTGAGCCTCCATGAGGAACACAAAATGACCCAAACTCAGGATCCTGCTGGAGAAAATAGAGCCCATCTAGAACAAGAAACTCCCTAAAAAACACATCTACTAGAATAGACAGATAATGGATGGTTAAAAAAAAAAAAAAAAAAACACAACTCATCGATAACAATCACAGCACCGTAATACCTTCTGAAGTTATTAAATATGATTTTTAATCATGAAAGTTTAGTAGAGAAACTGAAGAACCAGTTCATAGTATTTTCAGGTAATGATAAAATCAGCATTTTCCCATTCATGTAATTTGTGTATGTGTGTGATCATGTGTGTACCAGAAAAAAAAAAATCAAAATGTTAATGGTTATCTCAAGGTGATTCAAAAAGGAGATTTATGTTCCTTGAGATTTTTGTGTACCATATGAATTAGATCAAGTAATCAGAAAAACTATGTAATAATTTTTTTTATATTTACTTATTTGAGAGAAAGAGCTCAAGTGGGGGGAGAGACAAAGAAGGAGACTCAGAATCAAAAGCAGGCTCCAGGCTTTGAGCTGCCAGCACAGAGCCTGACACAGAGCACGGGGCTTGAACCCACGGATTGTGACATGACCTGAGCTAAAGTCCAATGGGTAACTGAGTTACCCAAGCCCCCAAATCCTGTTTTTAATGAACAAAAAGAGTAGCATTATGAAGTTACAAGTGCTTTGTAGTGCACAGGATAGCAGACATGAACAGATAAGCAGTAAGATAGTTTAGCTTAACTGTAAAGTTAATCACATCTCAAGGATTGGATTTTTTACCACATGAGGAGCAGCTAAGCAGGGAGGCTGGGAAGCAACAGGCAAGGGAGCATCACTGATCGGATCCCCCGTACTGTGGGCCACAGGTCACAACATGAACTCATCTTCACTGTTCCATGTAGTGTGGACATATTCTTCGGTCATCTTTAAAGAGAAGCCACTGTGTTTCTAAATTGTGGAGTATTAAAAAAGAATCCTTGCATAGATCATTAAATGAATTAAGTTTCTTTTTTAATAAAGGCCATTAAAATGTATGACTTGCGAGTGTGTGTCACTGACTGAATTCTGAAACGAGTAGGACCAATCAGAACTAGCAATGCCCTCATTATGCACAGCTCATACACAGAGAGGCTTGTTTACACTGCTCAGAATTGGGAAACTCAACTCTAGTGGCACTTAATGAGGCACTTTATAAGCAACAGAAATCAATTGAAAAATTGAATTGCCAGTAATTACTGTGACTAATAGTAATTATAAATATCTCTAAATGGAGACATGACAAGGACGCAAATTTTGAATCAGATTATGCAAAAAGCCAACTCAGGCAAGTGGAGAAGATCGCAACTTGCTCAGCTCACTTGTTGGCCAAGAACCCGCTGGTCTTCAGGCTGCAGAGGGGTCCTCCTCCACCTTAAACCAACCACCTGACACAACTAGAAAGACAGGCAGCACAGTGCACCCCTCCCTCCCAACTAGAGAAAGGCCAGGCCAAGTCTTCGTGGGCGGGTATTTCTGCCACGTACTGTAGAAGAGAGATGCTTTTCTTAGCTTCAATGCAGTCAGAGACATACTTAGGGAGCTTCATATTACTGAAAATAATGAGTATTAACGAATATACAGTATTTACTTATCACTTGAACTTTAAATCATTACAGACCCAGATGCCCAAGCTCAGCGTATTTTATAAGAGCCTGAATATAAAGATCGTACCAGCACAGAAGAGTATGGGCCATCAAGAATTGTGTAAGTTATTGATGTCCTTATTTTTGATGTAGCAGGACTGTCTACCTCCTCCTAAGAGACCTCCACTTGGGCTATGATAAACATCTGCCCTGTGGTTTGGGTAGGATTGATTTTGCCTCCCACCTTCCCACAGGAATGCTCATTAGCCCCAACTTGGCCAAAAAAAAACCACTTCACACATCTGACACAGAGTTTGGATCACTGGGGCCCAGTCAAGTCATCCCAAAGGTTTGACAGGTAGGTAAATGAAACCAGATCATCAGTCTTTTTCTATAGTCAAGAGCCAGAAGTACCATCTGCATCTTGCATTTGGGTCACTATCATTCCTGCCAAAGAAAAAGAGCTGATGAAAACTAAGTCCTTATTGAGGATAGGGGTAGGATACCAAGGAGAGAAAGAAAGGAGAAAAGGAAAGCAGACACATGGAGGCAGAGGAGAAGAGGAATTCTTGGGACAACCTCATCCGAGCACTCTGATCCAGCCATGCCTGCGTCTAGTTTATTCATGGACTTTCCAGCTGCATGAAAGTTACTTTTGAAAATTTAGTTCAAAATTTGTACAATTCAAAATGGAAACAATACCGCATGAGCTATTATTAGCCCTGAATTACACAGCAGTGTCTGAATACTGGGAAGGGGGAGGGGGAGTACTATTCACATCAGAGAAGATTTCATTGGCCCCAGGGTTTTACCTCCTTTACCTTAGTGTAAATTATTGCTCAGCATTTTCCCATTTACTAGAGACCTGAAGTCAGTGTAGAACTGTATTTACAGTCGTTACATCTTTTTATACAATTACAGGTAACAGAACTGTATAGAATGCTAGATAGAGCCCTGTAGCTCGTCTCATAGATTAGAAATTCAATCTTATCTGAATCCTCAGTTCGATTAACCTGTAATATAAAAGCATCAAATGTAAGGTGGCAATAGAGGACAGGAGTGGAATGCAGCACTTCTAATCACAACCCCTTCTATGAGGGTGACCTCAACCCTGATAAAACGTTTTGTTTTGTGACACGTTGTCCTTACAAGCCAAGATCTCCCCAAGTAGAACAAATTCCTGCCATTCCAATACCATCTTCTCCTCAGTCTTATCTAAAAAGACACCCAAATACCAAGTATCTATGTATTCCTTGTTTCCGAGAATTATAGCAGGCTCCTTCTGCTCTGAATTCAGCATCCTCAAGACATGTCCTCCTCTGAACCCAGAAATTAGAATCCTTTTCCTAATGTCCATGATGAATATCTTTGCCTTCAGGGTTCCAGCATTCTGGAAAGCCCATTCACCCCCATCCCACCAATGTCTTGACTGATTTAATGCCCTTTTAATACAGAGTTTGGTCCAAAGGTGAAAGTCACAAATCAATTCTCACGAAATTTTAATTCCAAAATGCAGGTTTCCATCACTCTAAATCAATCTTTTATGCTTGTGTTTTAAAGTCTCAAATTAAGGAAGAAATTGCCTCAGATATTTTTAAAGGTGAAAATGTGAATTGGACATACTTCAAGTCATCGTTTCAATTAAGTTTTTGGTTCCCAAAAAAGCCAGACTATTTTGAAAACACTCCATATAAATATGGTCTTTAATGCAATTTTGTCAGAATATGTCCTAACTGCAAAATAGAGTTATGGATTTATAAATGTGGTATGAAAGCAGATGAAAATGATTAATCTGGCTTACATGGAAAAACTAGGTTACCAAAATCCTTTATCCTTGAAAGGTTTATTGCATGTTTATAAACACTCTTATGCAGATATTACATTAATCTTACAGATAAAAACGTTCTAAGCAATTTTAGAATCTGTTTGCTGATACCAACATTGAGAAATCTTGGACAAGACACAACTATGAGTGCAAGAGAAGTGAACACAGATTGACAGGCTGCCGAGGGCATCTGCTGACATTAAAAAATTGAGTATTTGGTTTTAACAGTGGCAGAAGGAGAGAGAGAAATCTTAAACCCTCACAAGTCGGGGCATTAGCTGGGAACTTCTGCAGATGTCCAGGACATGAGGAGAGGCAAGAGGAGTCCATCTCAACCTCTGCTTGGGCATGAGGGGCAGCGGGGGGGGGGCGGGTGTCCCAGATAATTTGTTATCACAAACTACCTATATTACTTTATGGCTTCATAATTTCCATGTATTTCGTGGCTTAACACAAATTTATTCTCCTAGAACTCTGGAGGTCAAAAGTCCAAAATGGGTTTCAGGAGGCTAAAACCAATCCGACTAGGAACATGTTTCTTCTAGAGGCTTCAGGGGACAATCCAATCCTTGCAGCTTCTAGCTTCCAGATGCTGGTCATGACCGCTGCCTCCATCTTTAAAGACAGTTTTGAATTATCTTTTCTCTATGGCCACCTGCCCCACTTAGGAAAGTTGCAGTTATTTTGGGCCCGCCAAGATAATCCAGGATTCTCTCCCCATCTCAAGATCCTTGATCACATATGCCTGATCAAGTCTGCCATATAAAGGAGCATATTCACAAGTTCTAGGCATTTGGATGTGGACATATTGGGGGCACTATTAGTCAACCAGCACAGTCGCCTTAACTTGAATCTGGGGCTTGAATTTAGACTGACCCCGGGAACAAGGGCCAAATGACAGAAGTAAATTCTCTGGAAATATGTACCTTCGGCTTAAGTCCATCGACAGATTAAGGTTTAGTACCAGGCAAACATGGGCTCAGGATTAACTTTACCCCTTCCAAGAGAAAACAAGAAATCAGTAGGAGTGAGCTGGAATAACACCAATTATACCTTTAAGAATTTCAACTAATGAAATTATTGAATACAGCAAAGTATTACTGGTTAAAATGTTCAGAGAAAATAAAAGAAAAAATTAAGAATCAGGAGTCCAAAGATAATGACCAGGTAAGTTTGATAAAGAACATGTAAAAATTCAAATTATAAGCTCAATGGGTAGAAGTAACTTGCAGCTGACCAGGGTGGTCTGCAAAAAACAAAAAACACACACCATATAAACTTTAAAAAATAAAGGTATTAGGAGTTAATAGATTGAGAAACAGGAGTAACATTCTGGAAAAGGGACAGATGAGTGACAACATAGAGATTCTTTCTACTGAGGTTACTGATGGTAGGTATTGTTCATACAGTGGAAAACTGGCTAAGCTTGGTGCAAGGGAAACCAAAAGAGCTTTCAGCAGTTTGAGGGTCCACAGAGACAAAACTCCTGCTTCAGGTACAGCTGATTTTGCCCTCCAGTCATTTGTCAAATTCTCACGATGGCGAAGGGGAGTACTCACTAGAGGGAAGACCCAGCATCAACCCCATTTCAGGAGTTGAAAACACCGGATTGTTATACCCAAAGGATGGGAGATAAAAACAGAAATAGACTAATCCTATCAAAACTCCAACTCAGTTCAGACCTTGATTGATAGAATGGGTATAGAGTACCTCAGTACTAACTGAAGAATATTAAGTCTTTGTGGAGCTTACTCCCAAGTTCATTAGGAGGCCCCCTAATTTTTATATACAATGTCCCATAATCAGTAAAGATTTCCAGGCATGCCAAGGAGCAGAACCTTAAGTGAGAAAAGAAAATAGAAGCCAACTGATATTAAAGAGTCTTCTCTGCCACCTCCAATGGAAATGGATTAAGTGACTGCTTTAAATAGAAAAGAAAGAAATAAGAGAAAATAGGAAGAATTTGAACAGATAACCATATTTATTAAATATGACAGTTAATAAATAAACCATATTTACTAAATATGAGTTACTACCTAAGAAATTGTTAACATTATGTGTTTATAGTAGAGTGTACGTTAACAGTAAGATTCATGAAATATTTGATTATTTTCTATTGAAAGTATCTGCAACTAAAGCATTGAGGAAAAATGGAGTTTACACACACACACACACACACACACACACACAGAAAATAAAACCAAAAGGCACATTACCTTTACAGAAGTAACAAACAAGGAGATTTGGGCCTGAATTCTCAACATTAAATAATGGGAGCCCGAGAACAATGAAATGACATTTTTAAATTTCTGAAGAACTACCAATCAAGAATTCTACAATGAGCAAAACATCCTTCAAATACACATTTTAAGAAAAACAAAAACTGAAATAATTCATCTTAAGCAGAGTTGCTTTGAAGCCAAGATCACAAAGAGTTGTTCAAGAAAGAAAATTATCCCAGGGGAAAACACAAATGTAACCAAGTATGAAAAGCAGTGGTATCAATGAGTAAACATAAATTAGGACTGTCCTTACTTTATCTTTCATGTGGTTCCAACAGAATTCAAACAACTGCAATACATGAACACAAGAATTAAGATGGGGGAGATAATTCTCAATGTTTATTCATGTAATAATGGAGTTTCAAAAGACATAGAATAACTCATGAAATTACAAAGAGTAATAAATACACAGGGTTTTAGAGTTCAACACCTTTGTATAATATAGAAAGTCAGTAAGGGCATGGAAAATTTGACAACAATTTGACCCAAGTGGCAATTCTAGAGCACCTCAACAGGGTATTATTTTTTTCAGTTTTATCTGGCACCTTNGGATAAACTTTAAAAGATTCAAATCATAGAAAATGTTCTTATATATATATATATATATATATATGTAATTTATTGTCAAGTCAGCTAATATACAGTGTTCTTCGTTTTGGGCGTAGATTCCTATGATTCATTGCTTACATACACACCCAGTGCTCATCCCAACAAAGGCCCTCCTCAATGCCCATCACCCATTTCCTCCATCCCCCACTCCACCCATCAACCTTCAGTTTTTCCCCTGTATGCAGTGTCTTAGGGTTTTCCTCCCTCTGTTTTAAACTATTTTTTCCCCTTCCTTTCCCCCATGGTCTTCTGTTAAGGTTCTCAAGTTCCATGTGTGAGTGAAAACATTTGAGATCTGTCTGACTTAGTTCACTTAGCATAATACCCTCCAGTTCCACCCACATTGTTGCCAATGGCAGGATTTCATTCTTTCTCACTGTCCAGTAGTATTCCATTGTATACAGAAACCACATCTTTATCCATTCAATTGATGGGCATTTGGGCTTTTCCCATTATTTGGCTATTGTTGAAAGAGCTGCTGTAAACATTGGAGTACACGTGCACTCCTATGTCCTTTGGATAAACTGCTTGTAACACTACTGCTGGGTTGTAGGGTAGTCCTATTTTTAGTTTGAGGAACCTCTGTACGGTTTTCCAGAGTGGTTGCACCAGTTTGCATTCCCACCAACAATACAAAAGAGATCCTCTTTCTCCACATCCTCGCCAACATCTATGGTTTACAGAGTCGTTAATTTTAGCCACTCTGACCAGAGTGAGGTGTTATCTAAATGTGGTTTTGGTTTCTATTTCCCTGATGAGTGAAATCTTTTCATGTGTCTGCTGGCCCTCTGGATGTCTTCTTTAGACAAGTGTCTATTATCTGCCCATTTCTTCACATTTACCACAATGAAACAAGATTTGTAATAGGTAACTAACGGTATCTGGAAAAGTTAGAAGTATTTGGAAATTAAAACAGTTTTCAATAACCTGGAAGTCAAAGAATAAATTAAAAAGGGAATTCACTTTTTTAAAAAAATTTTTTTTATTTTTGAGAGAGAGAGAGAGAGAGACAGCATGAGCGGGGGAGGGTCAGAGAGAGAGGGAGACACAGAATCTGAAACAGGCTCCAGACTCTGAGCTGGCTGTCAGCACAAAGCCCTATGGGAAGCTCAAACCCACGAACTGCGAGATCATGACCTGAGCTGAAGTCGGATGCTTAACCGACTGAGCCACCCAGGCTTCCGGAGGAGGGCACTTGTGGGTATGAGCACTGGGTGTTATACAGAAACCAACTTGACAATAAACTATTAAATAAAAAGGGGGGGGGGAGGGTTCAGAAGTGATATCAGCAAGATGATGGAATTGGAAATTCCAGTGGTTGTGTCCCCTCCCAGAAGTATTGGTTTGAACATCTGTCTGTACACAAAAAGGTCTTCTCAAGAAGGATTCCAAGTGATGGATTATAGCATCTGGGTGGAGCACAAACCAGACACATTGCAGACCGCAGGAAAGACCATTCATATTACCCTGTCACACCTCCCCCAAACCCAGGCAGCCCAGTGCAGGGAGACTCCCCTCCTCATGGAGGGGAAAGATGAAATGAGCACAGACCTTCCCCCAAACCCAGGCACACAGCAGCCCAAGTGACTGCAAAAGCCCCAGGCTCCCAAGCCACCCCAGTACTAGCTCAGTCTCATGGTCCCAGACTCCCAGCTGACTCTAGTGAATGGAGGCTTCAGGTCGACTACCAGAAACTCAAGCCAGTGCTAACCCTAGCACCAGGTCTTTTTTCATGTCCCCAGGCTCTTGAACCACTCCAGTGCCATACTGGCTCCTATAACCCCTGGCCTACACTGTATACCTACAGTGATACCAGGCCAGCTCTAATAGCCCTAGGATCCCAGGCTACTCTTGTGCCAGGCCAGCTTCCATGGACCTACACTCCAAACAGGCTCTCATGAGCCCAAAATCTGGGTCTGCCCCAGCACCAGACTAGCAACCCTTCAAACTCTCTTCTAGATTGGTTTCTACAGACATAGGCTCCCAGAATGCCACAGTACCAGGCCAATCCCAGTAGTGCCAACCTCCAGATCAGTTCCCATGGGCTCAAGCTCCCCATCTGTCCCAGGACTGGGCCAGTACCAATGGACCCAGATTCCAAGCCTACCCTAATGGTCCCAAGAGCCTGGTTGGCCCACAGAGACCCAAGCACCAGGTTGGCCTTGATAAGCCTCAACAGCAGGCCTGCTCACCTACTAATCACCAGACCCACTTGGAACTTCAGCACCACAAGCCTACCTGTGGACACCACCAGAGAGCCCGCCTCAAAACTCTGTACTGGAGGACTCGTGAAGGGCTCTCCACGACAACACAAAGCGAAACGGCGCCTACTTCCTCCAAGAACACAGACAGCGACAGCAATGCAAGGGACAAGCCACAGTAGACACACACAGGTAAAGGAAAGGGAATGAAAGCACACCACCAGGCAAAAACCATTAATTCATAAAGGCAGGCACCAGGAGACCTAGAAAGGAATGAGTAACTACCCAACAGGCACAAAACAACTGATAAAATAGCATTATTAAGTCATCAACTATCAATGATTACTTGCAGTATAAATGTTTTAAATTTTCCCATCAAAGGTATAGTTTGGCTAAATGGATTTCAAAAAGAAGGAAACATACTCCATGTGACCTACAAAAGACTCACTTTGGCCTTAAGGACAGACATTGACTCAGAGTGAATCAGAAATGGAAACATACTCCATGCAAATGGAAAACAAAAGAGCAGAACAAAATAGAGTTTACACAAAACAGACATCAAGTTAAAAATGGGGAAGACCAAAAAAGTTCCTAATGATAAAATGTTATGTTCTATAACATTACAAAACATTTTACTGGCATAAAAGTGAAACAGAATCAAGAGCCCAGAAATAAACCCACATAATTATGTTCAGTTTATGAAGGAAGGGTAGTCACTTCAATAAATGATGTTGGGGGGGGCGCCTGGGTGGCTTAGTCGGTTAAGTGTCCGACTTTCGCTTGGGTCATGATCTCGCAGTTCGTGGGTTCGAGCCCCGCGTCGGGCTCTGTGCTGACTGCCAGCTCAGAGCCTGGAGCCTGTTTCAGTCTGTGACTCCCTCTCTCTCTGACCCTCCCCTGCTCATGCTGTCTCTCTCTCTCTCTCTCCTAGAAATAAACAAACATAAAAAATAAAAAAATTTAAAAAAATAAATGATGTTGGGAAAACTTTTTTCCCCAAACAGTTAATTCTGAGAAAGAAGGAGAGAATCAGAGAGTGAGAGACAACAGGATATGGACAGAGAGGGAGGGAGCGAGAGAGAGAGAGAGAGAGAGAGAGAGAGAGAGAATTCCATGCAGGTGCCACACTGGCAACATAGAGCCCAACATGGGCTTGAACTTCCAAATCAGGAGATCAATCTTGGTTTAGGCTCAGGTCATGATCTGACACTTAACCGACTGAGCCACCCAGGGCTCTTAAGAAAACCATATGTTTATAAGCAAAATGGAATGTCTGACACCCTACATAAAAATAAGCTAAAGATCGATCAAAGATTTAAATCTAAGACCTGAAACTCTAAGACTCCTCGAACACAGAAAAAGCTGTGTGACACTGGTCTTGGCAATGGTTTTTTGGATAGGACACAAAGCACAAGAAAAGAGCAAAAATATACGAGACTAAATCTAACTAAAAAGCTTCTGTACAGCAAAGGAAGTCAAAATTAAAAAGCAGTCTTTTATTTGGAGAATGGGGAAGAAATATTTGTGAGTCAAATTCATTAAGGCGTTAGTATCCCCAATATTTAAAGAATCTCCTATAAATCAAGAGCAAAAACAAAAACCCAAAAAGTCTGATTGGTAAATGGGCAGAGACACTGAAGAACATTCCGCCCCCCCCTCCCCCCCAGAAAAAGCAAAAACAATCAAAAGAAAAATGACCAACAGATACATTAAAAGATACCACCACATACCAGAGAAATGCAAATCAAAACCACAGTAAGGAATCACTGAATACCTGGTAGGATGGCCATCACCAAAAAAAAAAAAAAAAAAGAGAGAGAGAGAATTATTATTGGTTTGCAAACTGGCCCCTGTACATGGAAGACAAGAAGAAAACAAAGAAAGAGGTAAACCATTCCAGATCAACAAGTGGCGGTTTTAATCAGGGAACTTACAGACAAGGCTGGTCTTCGGTGGTTTGAAAGGCCTTCTGCCAGAATCTTACAAGTTTATAGCTGTCTTGAGTTCAGTCATGCATTAGTCCGTATGGTCTCCCCAACACCTTACTCTCAAGGCTATGCCCTTGAAACATCTAGTGTGGGTATGGTAGAAGCAACGTACATTCCAAGGAGAGTGGAGGGAGCCAAGTGCTATCACTACCTGGGCCCAGCTCTCCAGTCAACCAGCAGTGAGGCCCTCTCCAGGACCTCCTCCAACAGTCCACACCTCCTAACTGGCTCTTACCATTTTACACAGCCCCCTCTTCTGCAGTGTGCTCTGAATGGACAGCAACAGGTTTTGTTAGCCTGAAAACAACTTGTTTGGCAGCTAGCTGGCTGCACTACAGGCAGGTATCACAGAGGCACATGCAAGAGAAAACAGCTGAGGATAATGATTCCCCAAAAAAGCATTTTTTTTCCCAGTCAAGAGCTCCAGGATCCAAAGCATTGATTCACTAAGATCTCTAGGCTTGGAGTTAGATCAGCGAGGGTATTCACTGTGTCCTCAAGTGATTTCATAAGGAGAACACATTAGCAGGTTCATCAGGTATAAATACCACATTCTGTTTGGAAAATAGCATAGGTGTTCCCTTGCAAGGCAGTAATATCCAATGCTATTTCATTTTCTTCTGTAGGANAGCGGGTGCGGGGGGGAGGGAGGGAGGATCTGAAGGAGGCTCCAGGCTCCTAGCTGTCCGCACAGAGCCCAACGCAGGGCTTGAATTCACAAATTGTAAGGTCATGATCCAAGCTCAAGTTGGATGCTTAACTGAGCCACCCAGGCACTCCTCTTGTTAGTGACATTTTAGTCCTGAGTAAGGAGGACAGACTTTCTTAGCTATCACTTAAGCTTTACTGGGTGAATGTAGTAAGGGCTCGTATGTATGCTATAAGGTCTTTTCAGACCAATAGGGAGAACACAGATGGCAGCAAATGAGCGTACCAGGGGAAAACAGAACATGGCCCCCTAACCGTGAGGAAAGGGAGACTGGCAGCTTTACAAAACTGGCCTGGTTGCACACAACGTACAGTTGGGGAGGCAGCACTACCTGCAGTGAGGAGATGGACTTGGGGTGGGATACACCAGGCCCAAACTTCTACCTTCTTCCCTCTTTCAGTGGTGCATGTCTCATCCCTAGCCGAAGTCATTACAGTAGGACAACAGGATCCCAATGCCAAATGAACCGTTCTTTCTCACCCAGAATTGAGGAGTACCTCACCCATCCTAGCAGAACGTCCCCCTGTGAATTCTAGCAGGGAAGCGCTTTCCCAGGCATAATGGGGCTTGGTGTTCTCAGCAGCACAGCGGCACATTGATACACGGGGAGAGTGGGGACAAGGGCGAAATTCCACTACTGTTCTAGGTGCCTCGGCAGGGGTACCAATCTGGCATAGGAGGCAACAGGCCCTACTGATTGATCATTCAAATGCATTAAAGCACGGGACAGTTTTTTGGTCCACCTAGCCAAGGTAGTTTTACTTTTTAGTGATTAATCCATTTTACTATTCCATCTTCCTATGAACCCTGCTGTGTGTTACAGGTTAGAACGTCCCCCTTCAACATCCTGTTCTTCTGCCCAGTCTTGCAGGTCACGACCTTTGAAATGTGACCACAAATCACTGATGAGGGTATCTGTACACTGTTCCCCGTTTCTTTAATCCCCTAGTGGTGGCAACCTGGTTTGCACAGCAGAAAGTTTGGGTTAGGCCAGATGTGGAATCCACATAACTCAAGGCATAGTTCCAACTCTCAGAGGGACAGAGCCAAGATCATCAATTTGCCAATCCAAAACATTATGCCAACTCTAGTAGATGGCCCCTGGATTCTTTGGCAGTTCCCTTCGACGTTTAGAATACACACAACATGCTATTACTATATTAACTAAGTACTGTATTTCTAGAGCATGCTGACATTCTTGACAATATGCCACCCTCCTCTGGGCACTACCGTGGTTGCCCTTTTTTATGTTCATGTTTTATCTGTTGAGGGGTCAGTTGTTAGGGTTCACACCTGGGCTAGGGCATGAGCTTCATAGGGTGTCAGTGCCCTCTGAGCAGGGATGGGTAAGACAGTAAGGACTGCCTGGCTCCTGCAGGCAAGCCCCAAGGTCTTTCCACATTTCCTGACCCCAGAAGGGTATCTTCATGATCATCCACCCCTCAGCTTCCCACCGTCTAGCCATAGGGTCAATCCCTTTAAAACAGCCCAACTGTTAGTGGCAAGTAAGAACGGCCAGGACTCATGAGTGATTCACCAGCAAACTGGTTCAAGCTCAGCCCACTGGCTACTGCCATTCTTTCCTATTATAAAGGAGAACAGATTCTTACTCAACTTTTAAAGTATTTGGGAAATAATTATGTTGTCGTGAAAATAAAAATACCAAGTTTGAGTTCTAGAGGGATAAAGCATGGAGAACAGTATCAATGTTTTCAACTTTGTTTACAAAGATACATGGTTAGCAAATTGCTTACAGTTGGAGAAAAAAATTTTTCTTCAATCTGAGAAAACAGGAACAGTGTTTCAAACAAAAAGTCTTAGAAATTATAATCTTCCTCATCAGTTTCTCCATCAGTGTACTGACTCTTAGTTTAGTGGTATCATCAGTGGTCATCAGAAACCTGTAATTGTCAGAATCTTTCTCATGAATCTCCTTGATCAGAGTAGATCTTAAGTGTCCTCACCTTACACACACCCCAAAAATAATTATGTGAGGGCATGGAGGGGTTAACTGACCTTACTCTGATAAGTTTTCAATGTACATTTCAACATGATGCATACCTTGAGCTTATTCATTGTCATATGTCAGTTATATCTCAAAGCTACAGGAAAAAGGAATTGAACAATTTTGAACCAAATTAAAGTGAAAACATGTCAGTATCAGAAAAGCAGATAAAGTACTACATGGAGATGGGGCACCTGGGTGGCTCAGTCAATTGGGCATATGATGTGATCTTAGCTCAGGTCGTGATTTCATGGTTGAGACTGAGTTCCACATCAGGCTGTGTTGACATCCCAGAGCCTGCTTAGGATTCTCTGTCCCTTTGCCCACTGATACCCTCACTCCCACAAGATAAATAAACTTAATTTAAAAAAAAAAAAAGGCAGTGCCTAGAGGAAAATTTAACATTAAACACCTAACATTGGAGGAGACGGGTATCAAAGTAATAATCATATTCACTTTATGAACAAGTAAATTGATCCAAAACCAAAATAAAAACTCAGAGCAGGCACCGGTGAAACAGAAAACAGAAAAATGATGAATGCAATTAAATCAAGTACTACTTCATTGAGAAGATCACTAAGATTGATAAACCTCTAAGCAAAATGTTGAAAAAAGGATACTTAAAAATACCTGGGGCACCTAGGTGGCTCACTCAGTTAAGTGACCCTCTATGGATTTTGACTCAATCCAGTTCATGTTCTCTTTATGGGATCAAGCCCTTAAGTCAGGCTCTGCACGGAGCTTGTAGGTTTCTTAGCATTCTCTTTATCCCTCAACCCCCCCCCCAAATGAATAAACTTAAATAAAATACCAGCTTTTAGGGGTACCTGGCTGCCTTGGTCAGTAGAACATCTCACAATCTCAGGTTGTAAATTCAAGCCCCACTGGGTATAGAGATTACTTAAAAAATAAAATCTTAAAAAAAAAATCAGCATTGAGGTGACACTACTGACAAAAGTAAAAACGGAGTATCAAACTCAAACCAATGAGACACTTTACATCAGATGGGTGCAATTCTTAAACACCAACTAAAAGCAATTATTTATGAATACGGTCTGTTCTGCTCCCTTTAGTTCAGAAAGTGGGTTATCTTCAATGCCACTCCTCATCTAGGGACCGAAGGCATGGGAACAAGGGAAATTAAAATGCCTTCAAACATTCTCCTCATAATAGGTGCTGGCAAAGAATTCCATCCAAGTCAATACCATCTGTAGCTTTTAGATTATGCACAGAAGGAAGCTTTTTTATCAAATAAGGAATATGCACCAAAAACCTACAGCATATACCTTACTAAATGGGGCAAGGCAAGAGCCAGTGCTTTAAAGGGAAGAACAAGAAAGGCCATCATTACCTTTTTTTCCCCCAGTATTGAGGTAGGAGATCTTCACTAGTGAGACCAGAGGAGAAAAATAAAAGGACTGAAAAGAAAAAAAAATCATTTTTCACTGCCACTCTTAAGAAATACATAGACCTTTCAGACATATTGGAAATGGAGTTCAGCAAGTATCTTGAAGAGGAGATCAACTTAGAGTAATTTTCATTTCTGTTTGCTAGAACAGAAAGTCATTTTAAAAAATAGGGCCCCTGGGTGGCTCGATCAGTTTAGCATGTGACTCTTGATTACAGCTCATGGGACTGAGCCTCGAGTTGGGCTGTGAAGAAAGTCAAGTAAGACTCCACAGACATCATACAGAAAAGTTCTGACAATATATGAAAAGAGAGAAGTGCCCCATCAGCTTCCCACTGTTGCAGTTCCAACCACCATCCCACTGCAATCACACTGGAGACCCTGAGTCAGAAGCATTCCACTGAGCCCTTTCCAAATTCAGACCCAAAGAAACCATGGGCTAGAGTAACCTGTTATTGTTGTAAGCCACTAAGTTATAGGCTGCTCTTTACATAACACTAAACACTGGAACTATCAGGCCCATTAACAGAAAAACTTCCATTCATCAAAAATACCAGAAAGAGGGGCGCCTGGGTGGCTTAGTCGGTTAAGCGTCCGACTTTCGCTTAGGTCATGATCTTACGGTTCATGGGTTCGAGCCCCGCGTCAGGCCCTGTGCTGACTGCCAGCTCAGAGCCTGGAGCCTGTTTCAGTCCGTGACTCCCTTTCTCTCTGACCCTCCCTCCCCTGCTCATGCTGTCTCTCTCTCTCTCTCTCCTAGAAATAAATAAAATGTTAAAAAATTTAAAAAAAAATACAAGAATGGAAAGACAACCCACAGGTTACAAGAGGGTGCTTATAATCATACAACAAATTAATCCTATGCAAAGAACTCTAATAAAAAGGCAAATGACCCAATAGAGTAAGCCAACAATAGAAGCAGCCAATTCCACCACCACTTGAATGGGAAATACCATGTAAAAAGTTGCCTAATTGAGCCAGTGAATGGGAAAATATGTGTGAAAATAAGAACAGCATGATTTCATTTCATCCTAACCCACAAACTTCAAAGTCCAACAACCACAAACACTGTCAGACTATGGAGACTGGGAACTTTCCTACCTTGCTGATCGCTGGGTAAATTGAGGTGATTGTTTTAGAGAATTCAAGTTAGACACGCTGAGAAATTCTACTCCTGCATGTAAATCCTAGAGCATTTCACCCACCTGTACAGCAGGACAGGTGTATGAAAATATTCATTGCAATGTTGTTTACAGAAGAAAAACAAGAAACCCTAACAGCAAGTCCAACACAGGCAAGAGTATATTCATAAAGGAACTGATAACCAACAGGTGAACTAGAATTATGTGCTTCAACATGGATCAATCTCAAATACAGGGGCACCTGGGTGGCTCAGCAGGTTGAGTGTCTGACTTCAGCTCAGGTCATGATCTCTCGGTTTGTGGGTTCAAGCCCCTCACCGGGCCCTGTGCTGACAGACAGCTCAGAGCCTGGAGCCTGTTTCATATTCTCTGTCTCCCTCTCTCTCTGACCCTCCCCTGCTCATGCGGTCTCTCTGTCAGAAATAAAAACATTAAAAAAAAAAAAAAAAGAAATACATTGAATATATACAAAGCTCTTCATATGAAATACAAAACCTTTCAAAGCAACATAATGCATTGCTCTCTGCCACCTAAATATGCATTAAGTATTAATAAACATAGGAGGAAAAAAACCATACCAAATTCAGCATAATGGTTACCACTGGGTAGGACACACATCGGATGATCAGACGGGGCTATGGAAGGGAAATTCTAGGTTCTTTATATTTTAAGTAGTAGATTTATTAGTGTTCGCCAAAATTTACACTTTGGTGAGTCTTAAGTATTGTAAAATAAATGTGGTATTTTAAAGACCTAAGCAGGACAGGACACAGGGACAAAGGTTAGCATTGAGAAGGACGCTCTGGCACAGAAGCATGTCTGCTTGGAAGCTTTATCTAGAGACCCGAGGTTACTGGGTGTGAGGAGACTGGGAGTCAATGGGCAAAATGGAAGAAAATGACTGCTTGGACTCTTACCAAGGATCCCATTCCAGGCTGCCATCCTTTGCCAACACTTGCGGCAAAGTGGGCTCTCATTCTCTTTGGAGGGCACTCTCTTTTTGGAGGGCAAACGACATCCACCCCTATCTGCTGCTTCCCATCCTCTGCAAGTTAAAGTCTCACCCAGAAGATTCCAGAAAGGTGATCATGTGTTTAGGTGATTCCTCTACAGACAGGATGACAAGATCACAAAGTGAGAAGTACTTTTCGTGTGCTCTCTCACTTTTCTCCCTCCTTAAGGGGGTGGGGAGCTAATCTCAACATCCAGGAACTCATCTGAGGTTTGCAGATAGGCTTCGTGTTGTAGGAAGCTGGCGTGGCACTCCTCAGAGGCCATTATTCTCTTGTGGGACATTAACGTTCTCACAGGACAATAGCAAATATGCTCACTCTGGGCCCATGATAAGAGAGACAAAGCTAGGCTACTTCCTAACTTTATTTAAGTATACAAAGACATAAAATCACCATTTAACCCACAGAAGACCAAACATGCCCCTCTCTTGGCTATGACAAGTGACTGCTCTTTACCAATTACAGCATATCCTTGCCCTGTTCTGCCCTTGCTGAAGAGAGGTACCCAATCATAGAATTGCTCTACTTTTTGATAGCACCAGCTACAGAGCAAACCTTTACTTCCTTAGAGGCTCCTCAAAACCACCTCACCAAAGCCCAAATCTTGTAAGATTGAACACCCGGCTTACTGAGAATTCCCATAGATTTCTTATGACGAGCGTTCACTCTCACTGTGATGTTTAGTAAACTCAACTTCAACTACACGTAGACTCCTGATGTTATTTGGCTGGAGGTCATGGACATTTGTTGTCACATTGTACAAAAAAAAAAAATCAATTATAACTGACCAGTTGGAGTGAAATTACATTGCTCAAGTAGTTCAAACAGTTGTGCCAGCCACTTTATGGTACAGGAAAGTTGATAGGAACTCCAAATACTCCATACTAACCCCCATAAAAACTAAGTAGTAATCCCCAATGTCATAATTTTCTCCTCTTTGATGACTAAGTGTAATTGTCTACTTGATTTTATTTTTCATCTAAGCACAACATAAGAACTAAGTACAAGGACAGAAAGGAAGAGTAACAAGGAGGAAGGACAGTTCAACTAGAAGACAGCATGTGTGAGAACACGGAGGAGGAACCGCATCCCTAGGCTCTTGGCACGGCCAGTGTTTAAGTGTGGCCCAAGAGTAAGCTTGACGGAAATGGGGTGCCCGGGTGGCTCAGTTGGTTAGGCATCCCACTTCGGCTCTCGTCATGATCTCACAGCTTGTGGGTTCAAGCCCCGCACTTCGGGCTCTGTGCTGACAGCTCAGAGCCTGAAACTGGTTTCAGATTCTGTCTCCCTCTCTGTCCCTCCCCTGCTTACGTGTGCCTTCTCTTTCTCAAAAATATACTTTAAAAAAAAAAAAAAGTAAGCTTGGTCTAAGGAGATTTCATAGTAAGGGTGTTTGTCAAAGAAATTGTTTGGGAAGTTTAGGCAAGGTCAGATGTAGTAGTTAATAACTTTGGATTCCATTTTGTAGCTGAAATTTTGATCCATGGGTAGAGGCCAAGTTGCAACAGGACCAGAACTACGTTTTTAATTAACTGAACAGAGCAAAAGATGGATTACAGAGGAAAACGAATTGGTAGCCAACAAAGCCCATTTTATGAAAGAGGTCTTGAAATTACCAAATAGAGGACCTTATTCTTTATTTAAATGTCTCCACATGCAGGTGGGACAGCTTTTCTATTATTTCAGCATTCAAGGGTTTTAAACAACCAAAGCAAGCCTTTCATGGAGCTCAGGGAACATTAATGCAGCTCAGTTAAATTATGAGTTCTAATTACAGTTTAATTAGAAGTAGAAAGCCATTTAGTTAGAACATGGCTTCCTATAGCTAGCTACAAAGCTTTATCTGCATCTTTGGTATGGATTTATAAAACCTTCTATGTACTAAATTAAGGAAGATGGGGATTGTTAATATATTCTGCAAAACTCGTGGGTCCCATGAATCACTGCTAGCAAATACTGGAAAGAGTATCAGAGTGCTGCTGAATTCCTATTCATGCTTCAATCCCTGTTTAAAACCAGCACCCAAAAGACCAAGGTGAGGAGTAATACAATTTCATCTCAATTGAACTTAACACTGATCAAATGACAGGAATGAAGAGGGGACTTTGAGAAAGAGTCTCAGCTCACCAGGGAAGAGTACTGGTAAAGATGTTCATAGACGAGCTGCAAGAAGGGGAGTGACTGAATCCCTGGAAGCAATGTCTCCAAGCAGAAGACACGGCAATCACAGCAAGGGCTGCAACTTAGCCTTGTGAAAGCTCCATTCCTGTATGCTGCCCACGGTATCCTCACATGGTTTTCTGAACTTTCTAGCACGTCAGAAACAACCACTTTGCCTCTGAGTGAATTAAATTCCTCAGAACAATAAAAGAAAAACAGTGAATGTTGAGATTTTTTCACTTTTAAAAAACTTTTATGCTTTTAACAGAAGCAACCGTTCTGAAAGCCAAAACTTTCGAACTGCAAGAGATGGCCTTTGCTAAATCATGAAGAGGTGGCTCTTGAGAATCAGAGGGAAAACTCAAACAGATTGGGACTAACAGTAGATTGGAAAGATAGAAGATGTAGATTACCCAGAGCGAGTGAGGGTGGCCTAGGTTGAAAGGAGCCTAGCTTAGAAGGGATTGGTTGGGACCACAAAGACTCCACATGGAGAGGAGCAAATGCGGCAGCCTACTGGCTTAGGAAGAAATGCTGATTGCTTGAGTAGAATTGTTATAATAGATTAATATATGGATAAAATATAGTCCCCAAAGAGTTTGTGTTGAATGCTATTATTTTATGTGCTTGAAAGTATGTTGCACATGCTGTCAAAGTTAATGTAACATAGAGCATGTTTTTAGTAGAGTATGCCACAGTCACAATGACACATGAAGATACAAAAGTATAAGGCAGGAGGGTCTGTTCTGAATTGGGCCTTAACAGCCACCTGAGCAACCAACATAGTCGACAATTGACCATGTGAGCAGAGATTAAGAGCACCCTTCCCAGCCCCACTTACATAGTATCTGTACTCCTATTACAGAAGAGCTTTGGTGGGAGAATAGAAGAGTGAAATCATAAGGGAAGAGGATTCGCTGGTCACTCAGAGGGAAGCCCCAAGACTGTGTGCCACGATCATTTTGCACATAGCTGCCTGTCATTACTCCCTCTGGCATGGTCCCACAATGCATGTGGGATTCATTGCATTCCTAGTCTGCCTATTGACTCTACTGCTCAGGAAAGAGATTCTAGAGATGAAATGAGGTTATACATTATATTTAGCATCTATCATCACCGTGGATTATTTTTCCTCCAAGAAGACATTTTTACACACAATGATAGGTAATTCTTTATATAAAGCTTAGTTTTATCAAATGCTTACTATATATATATTAGGCTTATTTTCTACTGTTAGCCTCTGAGGAGTGAGAATGATGTGGTCTTATATTGTATGCAGAGGTCTTTTGGGGAATTCCCTCCAAAGCTACAGCTACAGTAAAGTGAGGAAGTTAAGACTGAGCAAGTGAAGCACAGCCTACAAGGCTGCTGCAACTGAAACTTCTTCAATCCTACAGGGAGCTCTGGACCTGGAATGGCCTTCTGGAGTTACCCCAAACTGAGCTTTGGAGCTGGGCCTTGGTGAATCAGTTATAGACCACAGGCGATCGAGGCACCACCAGGGATGGGGGCAGTTCACTGAAGCCGAGGGCAACGTCCGTGAAGGGGGTAGCTGTGATCTACTGGAAACCAGGATTTCATAAGTACATCAGCCCTGAGGAGCCAGCAAAGAATCTCCACACATGCACAAGTTTCCACATGAAACATGATCACTGTAAGCATCAGAAACTATTATTTGAGCAATTCTTCCATTTCCCCCTTTGCAAAGACTCAATGAACATGGGGAAAAGTCTCCCACTACCACTCCACCAGCCTACTAGCTTCCAACGGTCACCTGTAATCCGGGACTATTAACTACTGGAGAAATTTGGAATTTGGGCCTGCCTGAAAAGTGATGAATGACCACATTGCTTGGATACTAGCAAATCTTGAGACCACGTGGTAAAA
>NW_027527853.1:7713235-7727298 GCF_008692635.1 Crocuta crocuta | reverse complement strand
AAAAAAAAAAAAAAAAAAAAAAAGGATAGTTTATAGAAATGGGAATTTCTTGATTTTCTTTTCCCACTAGGATTTTACATGCAATGAAAATCAAGCCATTCTGATCTATTGTAGGTCAGCCCGAAAATTGTCACATGTGGCATGAACACCGAGGGGCTGTCTGGAGTCCCTACGAATCAAAGCAGGAATACTAGAACCCAGCAGTGCTGGTGCATGATGATGGGCACGTCCTTCCCTTTCTGAATCCTTCTCATGGTCGATATAAATCCATCTGTTGGCCTTCACTGACTCTTCAGTACAGCTGCAAACTCTAACTTAGTGGGACAAACACGTAAAGGTTAGAAAAAGCTGCCAAAGCAAAAACGCTTAACTAGGTAGAAAATTTTAAGGTATAGGTTTTAAGTACTTTTTAAAATCTAAAGTATCCAGGGGCACCTGAGTGGCTCAGTCAGTTAAACATCTGACTTTGGCTCAGGTCATGATCTCATGGTTTGGAGGTTCAAGCCCTACGCTGGGTTCTGTGCTAACAGCTCAGGGCCTGGAGCCTGCTTTGGATTCTGTGTCTCCCCATCTTTGTCCCTTCTCCACTCATGTTCTGTCTTGGTCTGTCTCTCAAAAATGAGTATTAAAATGTTTTTAATCAAAAATACCTAAATACATGTATTCATGCATACATATGCTTATGTATGTGACTAATATTGTATCATTTGATTGTTTTCAAGTCAGCTCTCCCTCTTAGGTTAGGCTCAAACTCACAACCCTCTAACCAGCTGAACCAGTCAGGGAGCTTTCTATCTGTTCTCAATCTTAGTATGATCTTTCAGGACCTAAGAGATCTTCTGCTGATGACATGTTAATGTGAAGTTTAGAATTTCCATTTCACTTCCTTTCCTTTAGTTTAAAAGTGAAGATAATTCAGTACTTTAAAAATGGGGTATAACAGACTAATGCCACTTAAGTTGGTATCAAGCTAGTGTTTCTCCAAACGAATTCAGAGAGACATCTTCCATCATGTTCAATTCATGACAAACTTCTGTGTTGGATTTTAGGAAGTTTTTCCCTTCCCATTTTTCCATTTGCATTTTTAGTCAGTATTATATATAGCGATATATAGATTTATATAAATGTATATAAATATATCACTAATCCAAATGGCTAATATTACAATTTAACAAAATAGAGAATGAATATAGAACTTCTTCAAACTTTCTTTCAGTGTCAACAGATCACCTTATTCCCATTTAATCGCTGCAACTTCAAGTTGAAGTCAAAACCACACTCAGATGAAGCCCGGTGTTTGATCAAACAAGAGCTGAGAAAGACAAAAGGTCTGAAACATGGTATTATGAAAGAGAACACTCTTCAATTCCATCAAACCTTAATTTGTGTGTTTCTTCAAGGTAAGCCTCTTGGACAGAAAAGGAAATAAGGATGAAGACAACCTGAATCTAATGAGCCCCCTACTGGGGCCCCACATGAAGCTGTGGGTTCAGTAGAGCAAATGAGGAAATTTCAATGAATAGGTAAGGGTTAATTCCTTTCCTGTTTTTGGAGTTCTGTTTTTAAAAAGAATTAAACAAGGAAACATTTTAGAGATGTGGAGAACATACTTACAGGGGAGAGTAAAGATCATTTTTAATTTCATTTCCCAGTAGCAGCCACCATTAACATTTTAATTACAGGGCTTCTTCTAGGCATTCTGGTTGGCAGTGGAGATCAAACTAAGAAATGCTTGTATTGTTTTCTCTATGCAACAGGATACTCAAGTTTCTTATAACCTATTATGCAAATACATCATTATAGAAGAAATCAGAAAATCTAAACAAAATCAATTATCCTACCACATAGAAAAAAGAATATTTGTTACACCAACTGCCAAACTTTTTTAAAGGGTAAAATTAAGATCTTCTGGAAAGCTTCTCTTATATAAATGATAGATAATGAACATTCTAGGTGCCTCTAGGTATCTCTGATTTTTGGCTCTTAAAGAATGAAGACTGAAGTGTTTTTAAGGTATATCCTTCCGTTTTACACTTGTCTAATTACTTCCTAAGAAAAGTCTAGAGATCAAATTGCTAAGCCAAACCGTAACAACATTTTAAGATTATTTCTAAGACTTTAGAAGGTTATACCAATGTGTAGTTTTACCAGAAGTACCTAAGGATACCTCTTTCATACTTTGGATGTTACTAGGTTAGCTTTCTAACCCAAAAGGAAAAAATTCATTTTTAAAATTTTGTCTAATACTTGTTTTTGAGAGATAGCAATAGAGCATGAGCAGAGGAGGGGCAGAAGGAGAAGGCGACACAGAATCTGAATCTGGCTTCAGGCTGTGGGCTGTCAGCAGAGTCCGACGCAGGGCTTGAACACATGAACCATGAAATCATGACCTGAACCAAAGTCCAACCCTTAACCAGCTTAGCCACTCAGGTGCCCCAAAAACAAATCATTTATCAATTTGTATTCTTTAGGATTAGTATTAAGGCTAAGGAATTACATAGAGTTACTAGGTTTTTCTTCTATTTTTAGACTTCCCTTATCTTTTAATTTACATGTTTTTCTGCTATTTGTATTTTTCTAATAGTGACATTATTCCTTTATCACCTATTCAGTATGTTTATAGATTCTTCTTATAATTAAATTGGTTAAAATTACAGAGTGAAGTTAAATACTTGATAACAGAACCTTTGTTCTTATCTTAGTTTTGAGAATAAATCTGGTCTTCCAAATCATTAAGCTTGTCTGTTCATTTGAGAGTGACACAATGGAAATAATTTTTCTAATCCTAATGTTTTTTTGTTGTTTTTTTTTAATGTTTGAGAGCACAAGTGGGGAAGGTTCAGAGAGGGAGACAGGATCTGTGCAGACAGCAGAGAGCCCGGTAAGAACCTCAAAATTCAGGAACAGGAAGTTGGAAGCTTAAGCAACTGAGCCACCCAGGCGTCCTCAACTTATTTTTAAAATCAGGATGTGTTTCAAATTTTATCATATGCATTTTAGCATATATCAATATACCTTTTGATAAATAAGCAGTATCTAGTTTTTTCTAATGTTCAACTTCCCATTCTTGAAATTGATCCTCCTTGGCATTCAACATCTGTATCTGTTTGATCTATTCTCATTTTCAACAAGTTGTGCATGTAGTAGACCTCCTTTATTTCCCTATCACAGTACCTTTATTCCTTTTTAGTCTTATTACTTTTAATTGATTTTTTTATTTATTTTTTAATTTTTTTTTCATTTTTAGGAGAGAGAGAGACAGCGTGAGCAGGGGAGGGTCAGAGAGAGAGGGAGATACAGACTCTGAAACAGGCTCCAGGCTCTGAGCTGGCAGTCAGCACAGAGCCCAACGCGGGGCTCGAACCCACAAACCGCGAGATCATGACCTAAGCGAAAGTCGGACGCTTAACCGACTAAGCCACCCAGGCGCCCCTAGTCTTATTACTTTTATGGGACTTCTTGCAAGCCATCCCCCCTAACTTTGCTAGAATTACTTTGTTTCTACTTTGTTTTTTTTCATTCTATAAGGGCTTAGGTTTCATGATCATTTCTGAGTTTTTCTGACATTTTTTGGGTATTACTTAATCTGACCTTTTAATTTTTCAAGTGTTACCTGTAAATTTTGTAAGCATATAGAAAACGATTTAACTGAACCCTTCCTAGGTCCCTCTACACAATTCCTTTTATAAAGTAGGTTACTCATTTTCAGACCTTTATTTTTGCATGATTCAGCTGTCAGATTCCAGATGAAGAACATTCTCTAGAGGAAGGGGGGTGTGAGCTGGTGACCTACAGCCTCCTCATTATTATCTCCTTTACTTGGTCAGTAAATCTTTTAGCGTCCTAGAAACAGTTGGGGGAATAGGAGAAACACAGAGGATCATAGCTAAACACAGGCTCTGAAGTCACCTACCTGGTTCCTCACCCAATGCTGCTACTTACTAGCTCAAGTTCAAAGAACTGGTATTTTTGATACATAAAATTAGGGAGGTAACAATTCCCGTGTGAAAATTAAGTGTTTAACCTAGCGCATTTCCTACCACCTATTAATTCCAGCATAAAGATTAACATTATCATAAATTATTATTGCCCTGTGTCCTTTCTGTTCAAATCTGTAACTGCCACATTCCTTTTCCTTAGGTCACTCTACCGTAAGTATCCACCTCAATTACAAGAGCTGGTTACAGACCAGAAAAAAGGAACAGAACACAAGTTACACTGTTCATTTAGAGTTCCTGGACTTCCCATGGTTCTGAAGGAAGAATCCATAGTCCCATCCCACACATCCCATGATGGTTCATTCCTCTAGCTCCAGACAAAAGTTCAGTGGATCCCCCACCATCTTTTAGGACTGCATCACTAAGTTGAGGAGAGAGCTGGATCTTGTAGAAGGTCAAAAGCACCTCTGAACAAGATCACGTCTCCATAGAGAGCATGTATTTGGCCAGTACTTGGTAGTTTCAGGTTTTCGTAGACAAGGTTTCCTTGCATCATTGTAGATGATGGTTTACTCTTTCTTACGGTTCCTGGTAGATTTTAAGTAATGGATTAAGTGTGCCTTTCTACCAGAAATCTGGAACAATTTCAATAGCTCAATTGTGTCAAAGAACTCACTTGTAAAATCCTCCAGGCCAAAGCTCTTAAGTGATGAATCCTTGGTAATTTATGAAATCAAGCATGGCCAGGGTCACCTGGATGGCTCAGTTGGTTCAACGCCCAATTCTTCATTTTTTGGCTTAGGTCGTGATCTTGTGGTTGTTGAGACTGAATCCTACGTGGGGCTCTGCAGACAGCCCTGCGCCTGCTTGGAATTTTCTTTTCTCTGCCCCTCCCTGGCTTGCTCTCTCAAGTAAGTAAACTTAAAACACAACAAAACAAAAAACAAACCAAAAAAAAAACAGCCATGGTTTTTTTTTTTTTTTTTTTTAGATCTCCTGCTTCTTTAGAATTGTTATTAGTTGGTATTTTCCAAATTTTGGTAAGATTTCCTACTTTTCTTGTTTTTTTAAAAATAGCTTTAATGTTTCCAATTACAACATTTCTCATTTTAAGTACGTTATGTGTGATCTCTTTTCACTCCCCCAAATTTGCCCATTTATCGGTCTCCCCCAAGAAACCATTTATAGTTTTATTTTTCTGTTTTTATCCTTAGTGATTTCATCTTCTATTTTTCTTAGCTTAGTTTTTAATATATTTTTTAAGTTTATTTTTAGAGAGCACATGCAGGAGAACAAGTGTGGGAAAGGCAGAGAGAGAATCCCAAGCAGGCTCCACACTTCCAGCACAGAGCTTACTGTGGGACTTGATCCCACCAACCATAAGATCACAACCTGAGCCCAAATTAAGAGTCTGGTTCTCAGCCCACTTAGGCACTGAGGCGCCTCTCCCTAATTTTTAATTTGTCAAGATTCTCTAATAGGATGCATGGTTTTATTCTTTGTTGTTAATAAACCATTTGTAGCAAATTATTTTGTTCTGAATATAGCTTAGTGATGCTACAACTATAGTTTTTGTTTGCACAAATATTTTAATGATCACGAAATATTCTATGGTCTGAAAAGACTACAAATCTACCGTTCATTTTCTGCTTATAGGGGAGTTCAATTTTGTGGGTAATTATAAGCAATTCTGTCAAATTCTGTTAAAACTAGTTTTTCTGAATACAGTTTATAAAAATGTGAAAGCTCATAAAAGCTAATACTTTCTACTAAGAAAATCTATTATATAATTCTTAAGGTTCTCTAGACTTTTATGGAGTTAAAAATGGTTTATTTTCAGAGCAATGTAGTAGGTTTATTGATAGTCAAAGAAAATATCACCACTTCCTCAACATCAATGACCTGTGGTAAATGACCAACATCGTCCATCAGGGGCTTAATGTTAATACTTTTGTTTATTGCCCTGAGATGGTCTTGGGTTTCCTTTTATGGAAAAAGTCTCTTCTGTCATCTTTTCCAGTCATGTTAGTTTCACTAGGTTAGGGAAAGATATACATGACACCATGTATCTTTGTAAACAAAGTATTTAACTTTGTCCATAAAATTCTGGGGGTAAAGGGTGAAATCACGGAGAGAAGGCTCTGACAAACAACAAGGAGGCACTACATATACCCAGTGACAACACAGAGGGTGTGGTAAGGAAACCAAGGTCTTCCACATAAGAGTGCTAGCAAATTTATCAGTGAGTGATCAAGCAATGCAATTGTAAGAAATGCTGAAGGATATGGAGAATGGAAAGAGTATTCAATGTTGGTCTATTAAGATTCTTAGGAAATTAAAATTAAGAAGAGCCATCTCCAAAGAGGGAATGACTATAAAGTTCCACAATTAAAATACATCAAATCTGGGGCAACTGGGTGGCTCAGTCGGTTGAGTATCTGACTTCGGCACAGGTCATGATCTCACGGTTCATGGGTTCGACCCCCGCGTCAGGCTCTGTGTTGATAGCTAGCTCAGAGCCTGGAGACTGCTTCAGATTCTGTGTCTCCCTCTCTCTCTAACCCTCCCCTGCTCTCATGGTCTCTCTCGCTCTCCCGGGAAAAAAAAAAAAATTAGTTTTAGAAAAAAATGCATCAAATCTGATTGAATAAACAAAAGTCCTGAACATACTATCTCCATCTTATATTCCTGGAAATAGCAGAAGACATTGAATATAAACTTTAAATCAGAGGAAGAGAAAAAGATTACCCAGCAAGAGGAAATAAACTGATAGAAAGGTTCTAAATAGCAAAATACAGATCAGAAAAAAGGGGAAATTGAGGCACAGAGGTCACATACACTCCATAAGGACTCATCATCTTGAAGAAGGTGGTCTGACTATAAAGCTCACATTATTCAACACAACAATGCCCTTTGGACAGTATACTGGAACACTGTTTTTGATTAGAGGCTTTTGAACATATTTCTCTCTATTCATTAACTAATTGTGAAAAGAACTATGGGTCTGCCTTTGAATAAATATGAAATCAGTCTAACTGGTATTAATGATGTTTAAAAAAAATTGGAACACTCATAAGTGGTTAGTGGTATGAATTGTAGATTTCTACACTCACTCCAACTAAATTGTATTTATGTGTGTCTGAAGGTGAAACCCTCTCAATGTCATCCAAAATGGAAGGTGGGGGAGTTTTAATGGATGAAAATATTTCCAATTTTTAATTAGGCATGCTGTATGTAGTAAATAGAGTAATCTTAATCAGCAGATGTCAATTTCCCACACCATCCTTAAAGTATAGGATCTTCAATATAAGTGATCTGGGCAACAGATACTTAATTTAGTGAATGTTCCATATATATTAAGGATTTCAACAGTTTCAGACTGACTTACTTTCATAGCTTGTTAACTAGTTCTGAAAATAATCCCAAATGGAGGGGCTAAAGAGGATGGAAGTTCAGGTGAATGACCTTACACAGCATATACTTTGAAAGACAATCCTTATCAGCGCATATATACATTTTCTCACAGCTCAAGAAGTGGGAAAGACATCAAATTCTCGAAGTATTTCTGTATTTCACTTTATCAATCTTTCAGTACTGCACAGTACGAAAGAAAAATGCTCATTTATCAGGCAAGTCCCAGAAAACTGCTCTTCTGAAATTACTAATACTTTATTTCCTTTATTGACAAAAGCTATTCAATTAGTGACCACAGAATGGTGAAAGGACTGAGGTAGGCTCAATAGTCTAGTATTAAAGAAAAGCTATCTTCATTTAATACTGCAAATTCTTTCTAATAAACAGGCCTACTGGAAGGTGAATAGTATAGCTAGAGCTTAGCAAACTGGATTTAAATCCTTCTTAACTTATAACCTTTGAAAAGCTACTGTTATTTCACGTGTATGTGTAATACTTTCAAGCTTTCAGTGGGGATTAGACAAGATATGTATTAAATAAGGACTCTACAACTGGGAGTCCTCTTTATCTCCAATGAAATTGTGCTAGCGTACGATATGAGGAGCTGTCTGGGAACTCCTGGGATCTGGCCCTATGATCAAAGGTAAACAGTCACACATTCCTGGAATATGCATGGTAGCTGCAGAACCTAGAAAGGCCATTACCAGAGTAGATTTTGATCCAAAATTCCCTAATTCCACCCTACAGTTAATGAAGTCTACCCCCAAAGACCCAACCCTTCACACCAGATATACAATGTGTCCACCACTGTTTATGATGATTCATACCAGATCATTACATATTACTCAGCAACAAAGTCACATGAAATAAAAGGTACAAGTGACATAGGAATGGATTGGGATAGGCAGCAGGGGTTAACCTACTCTACTCCAGTTCATAACTTGGGCTGATGGGACAGAGCTTCCTCAACAAGGGGCCAAATATCAGCTCTGTTCCAGCCTTTTAGATTTCTCCTGCTACTCTAAAGATGGAGTTCAACCTTTGGCACATGTCTCTATTAGGACATACCCAAAACAAACCGTAACCTCATTAACCCAGCACAGTTCCAGCTCTTACCCATTAGGAAAGAACTGGCCTGGGATGATGCCTTGGTCCCCTGTGCCAGTCATGAATTTCATATCCTCCAATAGACTTCTGGTTTCCAAGAGTCTCCACTCAATTCAATGAGGTCATTGAACACTCACGTTAGAGTAGTCCTATCTGAGTGCTGTGAATTCAGGAACGGTGCTAAATGCGTTTAAAAATGTATTCTTATTTAAGATCCCCAACAACTTCATAACCTGTGTAGGTTTTGCATTTCTATCTAAAGGAACTGAAGCACTTATGTTAAACAACTTGACCAAGACTCAATTTGAAGCATGGTCTGCTTATGACTGTCCTAACCCTCAAAGGAAAAAAAAAATGAGTAAGCAATGCTGTCCTCCAGGAGCGGAGAATCCAATAAGGGGCGAAACATAGGCACAACTCAACAACAAAAGTAGTTGACAAGTGCTCTAAGTCCATGCAGTTTTCTAAAAACAGGAGTCTCTCAAAGTAATGTCAGTTAATGACACTTGATAATAGAGCAACAGACTCATAATCCACATGAAACACATACATGGTAAACAGATCTGCAGTAATTTTGCAGGGGTACCCTGACAGCTTCCAGAACCCAAAGGCTTTTGTTAGGCAGATATAAACATTATCTATACAAAGGAATGCCTGATCAAGATGGAGAAAAACACTACCAGGTCAAGAGTTTTGCAGAAGTCTGGGTGGCTCAGTTTCGGCTTAGGTCATCTCACGGTTTGTGAGATCAAGCCCCGTGACCAGGTCTGTGCCAACAGCACAGAGCCTGCTTGGGATGCGGTCTCCTTCCCTCTGGCCCTCCCCCCACCACTTGCTCACTCTCTCAAACTAAATCAAAACATTTAAAAAGGACAGTCACAGAATTTACCTTAGTCTGAGAGGATTAATACTGGAAATGCTCTTCCTTAGCAGATCAGAAATCTCTAAGGCAGCCTACAGAGCAAAGTTAACAGAACGTTCTGTGGGCCCCAAGGCCCAAGCTTCATGTGTTACGGGGTATCAAGTTTCATGGTACCAAATTCTAACAGAGTCCCTTGCTACATTGGCTTTGATGGGTCACTAGGCAACAGAGACGGACTCTGAGGCCTGAAGATTATGGCCACAGACGAAGAGAATAGTCCTGGGTCTCCATCCTAATTTCGGCATGCAGTCTTTGTCACAGAGATAAAGGCATGCTTCCTCTGCCCCTGCCTCTAGACTCAAGGATTATACCTTTATGGAACAGCACATAAAAGGAGCCATAAAGGGAGACAATAGCCCACAAAGGGAGGAAAGGGCACTGACATTGAACAGAATCAACATTAAGTTTGAGGGTCTCTCTTAAAGCCGAGATTCCTTGCCAGTTCCCCCATCAAACCAGGACTTTCGGTCTTCTGACCAGTAAGAAACTACCACGCCAAGCTCGGTTCCCCTAGAGCACTCCTTAACTGTATTAGAACATGTCTTTCACCTTCCTCTCCTCCTGTATCCTCCTCATTGGATGAAGAGGTCCAGGAGGGTGAGACACAGGTGACACATAGCTTCATCTCAGCTTCCCACATACAGGACAGAGCGATGCTTAACAGCAGACAGATTCCAAGTTATACCCACCCGGAGAGGCTACTCCTCAAAAATAAGAAGATTAAATAGACGAGGATCAAGAAGGTAGAAGGCAGAGACCAAGTGAACACAATTAGGTTTACACCTTTTGACAGTTCCCGGGTCATGGCCGACAACTGCAAATACACAGATGGGAGTGCTGGCTCGGGCCAGAGTGAGTGACCAAACCCAAGAAGTCCTCAACATCTAATTCACAAACACTAATTCTGGTCTAACTTGAAAATACAGGAATTCAGCCACTCCTCACCACCCCAAGTCCACCAACATGCCTCACCTGGTTTTCTGTGCCAGCCTCCTAGTTAGGAATCTGCCTCCATGACCTCCACCCCACAGTCTTAGCAATACAGCTGACAGAGCCTTTTAGAAAACAGTGGATCACATCCCAGTTCAAAACCTTCCATCAGATTCCCCCACACCTAAAAATCCCACGATTCTACTGTAGTTCAAAATGCCTTACAGGGTTGTGCCCACTTCTCCCAGATACCATCCCTATCTTGGTTCCTTCTGTTCCCCCCCCCCACCTCCACCCAATAGCTTTCTTGCTATTCTGTGAGCACCTCTAGTAGGTTCTACTCAGGGCCTTTGCACTGCCTATTTCCTCTGGCACTTTCATTCTGAATATCGTTAATTAATAGGAGCAGTGAACCTTAAGTTTAAACTCAAATGCTACCTTTTCTGAGAGCTCTCTCTTATCCTCTCCATCTAACCTAGAATCTCCATTATCGGTGATTCTCATTTTCTGCTTTATGCTGTAAGAATTAGCACTATCAAATGTTATTCCCTGTAGGAGAGAAAGCTTCATGACAGCACAGACTTGGTCTCTTTTCACTGCTCAATCCATAGTACAAAGTTTGAGTAGGTATGCAATAGATATTAAATGATTTGTTACCAAAATAGCATTAAGTAGTCCAGGAGACTGCAGCCTCCAGGAGCAGACAATCTCAAGGACACTATAGTCCAGAGATCAGTGAACAGTCCTGAGAAAGGAACTTAGGCAGAAGTACCATAGCCTTCCCACCCCAATACACACCCACCTTCTGCTTCACCAAGTTAATTGCAGGATATCCTGACAACAAGTGCAACATAGTTACCCACTGCCAAATTGCGGCTTATGGAGAGCACAAGGAAGTTTACCTGAGAGCTTTTGAGCATAAACCCTGATCAGCAACTCACTAGCTTCAGGATCTAGGCAAATTAGCTTATCCTTCTAAGCCTCTGTTTTCTCATTAAAAACATTAAACGGTAACAGGGATTTTGCAGGACTACATGCAATGATTTTAATGAGCTAATGTATATAGAAGGACACAGAATATTAACAAACATTCAGCAATTGTTTAACATGAATCTGGTCTCCAAGGCAGCAAGATCCAAACTACCCAAACCTTCATCTTGGACCGCGAATAGGATAGTGTCCCAGTACTAGATTATGAACAGAAATATCCAGAAAAAGGTCTACTAGAGCTAACCACCTCACTGATACACTAGTGTCAACGGAAAGTCAACCTATGTGAATGCACTGGAAATTTACTAACAGTTTCTTCTCTGCCCTCAAGACCTTCCCCAGGGCCCAGCATGATCCCAGGCAGGAATATCACCAAGCTGAAAAGGGGGCTGGATGTCAGCAGGTTCTGACAGTTCAAAAGTCCATCCCCAAAGACCTTTGGGTGCTTCTGGCTTTCAGTCAAGGAGCTCCTGAAAGGCAGGTGTAGAAGTTGTTTTGAAGAACAGTTTACAGATTGTTCAGCTAACATTAGCTGGTGAGTACATTTTGGGAAATAACTGATCATTTTTGCCTCTCGCCACAACACAGCTTTCAACATTCATGCCTCTTGCTGTGCAAACACATGAGGGCAGGGAAGCCTGGGTGGCTCAGTCGGATGAGCGTCCAACTTTGGCTCAGGTCATCATCTCACAGTTCGTGGGTTCCAGCCCATCAGGCTCTGTGCTGACAGCCACCTCAGAGCCTTGAGCCTGCTTCAGATTCTGTGTCTCCTTCTCTCTCTGCCCCTCCCCTGCTCATGCTGCCTCTCTCTCTCTCTCAGGAATTAAAAAAACATTTAAAATTTTTAAAAAAGAAAGGAAAAGAAAACACATGAGGGCAGGGAGAGTCCAGAAACTTCTAAATCCCAGTGACCAGGCTAGCTTTCCCATCACAACTTCGGTCTAAGAAAGGGATGGCAAATTCGTGTTAAATGAGGCCATCTGGCCCTCCCAAGCTTGCACTTTCATCATGGCCTGTTTCCCAGGGAACCTGGACATGGCCTTGTCAAAGTATTCTTGGCAGGTATGGTCAGGAAGTTTGAATTGAAGAAGAAAAGCCATATGAGAAAAGCCAATTCCTTCTTCCTCAAGATTGTTAAGGAGAGAGAACAACAAGCTTTATGTGAGCCCCTTACTCTTGCCATGCAGTGCACAACCCCAGCCTAAAGACGACAGATCATTTTCCTCCCCCACTTCCCACCCTGTTCTGCGTTCCACCACACATTGACCATTTGGAAGCCTACTCCATGTATTCATTGGCCCTAGCTGGCTCATCAGCAGGGTCTTTAGCATTCTCCTTAAAAGTATTACTGAAAATGTTCTATTTGGGCTCTTGAATGTTCCATAGTGGCTCCTCCTTTGGGGCCTTTATATCACTCTTCCCACTGCTGTGACTCCCTCCCACTTTGCCTCATTGTTTCACAGAAGTACCACACTAACTCTTATGATAGAAAAATGCTTTTTTTTAATTCAAGCGAACTGTTCACAAGACAGCAATTTTTTCATCTTCTAGAAAAAGAGATGTGGTTTCAGAAAGGTTCAATGACTTGCTACAGATCACACTGCTGAAGGACAAAGCTGGGCCCAAATGCTGAGTCTTCTGAATTTCAATTCCCAACATATTCCATGACATCAATGAGCTCACCTAAATGCCTAAGATGGCTTCAACCCAGAATGAGTCAGATCACTGTTGGCAGTTTATTTCCTTCAAGAGTGGAATGCAGAAAGACTGAGTAAATTTTTGCAAAAGACCATCACATTCTCAATAAAAATACGTGCACTGATTACCAGGGTGCTCTTCACAATTCATTGTTGCACCAACCCAGTTTACTGCATTCCATTAAGAATCCTAGGAAGAAACAGGAAGGGGTATGATACAAGGGTAATTAAGGAGCTACAAAGGAAGATAAATGAACAGCAAAAGGCACACTTCCTTTTGTATTAAAAAGGTTCCCCCCATGACAGAAGTGGCATCTCAGAGACCAGAAGCTTCTGTAACCACATAAGAACAGAGGGGTGATGCCACAGTGCTCAGTGCTCTATCACTTACAACATGTTATCTAACCTCTATAAGGTTGAGCCTCTGTGTCTATAAAGATAATAATTCTGCTACATCACAGTGCTTTATGGTACACTAAAAAGTTTGACATAAAGCTCTGAGAACACCATCTAAACGATTTCAAATTGCCATGTTACCTATCTTTAACTTTTTTTTGTGCTAGACAGCAATCCTGAAATGAAGATGCCTTCTCCTTTTATGCCTCATCTGTCTGACCTTGGGCAGGTCACTCAATCTCACAGAGCTCCAGGTTTCTCTAGACAAAGACAATCATAGCAGACCTACCCACTTCACAAAGTCCTCAAGAGTCAGATGAAATAGCATAGTGTAGAATGTTTTGTAAACAACATCAATATCCTGTGATCAGTCTTCATATTTTAGACAGGTTTATTAATATGGGAGCTGAACCACTGAAGACTTCAAGGAGTGAAGGGCACCTGGATGGCTCAGTTGGTTAAGCATCTGACTTCGGCTCAGGTCAGAATCTCATGGTTTGTCGGCTCGAGCCCGGTGTTGGGCTCTGTGCTGAGCTGACAGCTCAGAGCCTGGAGCCTGTTTCAGATTCTGTGTCTCCCTCTCTCTCTGCTCCTCCCCCGCTCATGTGCTCTCAAAAAATGAACGTTAAAAAAAATTCAGGGAGTGAAATGTCCAAGTCCTCTCTAACC
>NW_027527853.1:7623691-7713030 GCF_008692635.1 Crocuta crocuta | reverse complement strand
GAGAAGGCTGTCATGTCCATCACTTATTCCTTTATCTCTCTGATTACAAATCCTTATGGAATACAGGATATGTGCTGGTCACTTGAGTTGTGATGGGGATACAGCATAGACAAGGCAGGTGGAGACTTGGCCCCAGCATTGCATGCATGTAGGAGCAGTTAGAAAGCCAGGACGCATTGCTGGGTGATTCAAGCCCATTAAGGAGGAACAGGGAATGACACCCATGTAATTAATACTTGAGTGGGAATCCAAAGGACGCAATTAACGAAGCCAAGGGAAGGGCATCCCTAAAGTGGTAAAATTGGTCCAGAAGCCCCAAACAAAGAACCAATATGAAACATTCAAGAGCCTTAAGGACATCAGTGTGCAAGGGCCCAAGAAAGTGAGAAGGGGGCAAGAGCTGGTGAAGGTGACAGGCACCCAGAGGTTTTGATCTTTATTCCAAGAACCACCACCAACCCCCACACAATTAAAATGAAGATTAACATTTTGGGATCTAACCCGCTGGGAAGAATGTGTGGGAGAGACATGCGTGCTGCAGGAAAGGCAGGGCTACTGCAGTGGTCCAGACAGGTTATCATGGCTCTTAGTGAGCAGAACCGAAGACAGAAGTACATAAGGGAAATACTGATGAGCAAGGAGCCCCAGAAGTCAGTGCTGAGCAGCTACAGGGTGAGGTGGAGACGCCAAGGTGGACCCCCCGCTCCCCGTTTCTGCTAGGAGCAGTGAGGCAAACACAATTAGTCTGACACCAAGAAAGTGACAGAATGTGTAGTCAGCTCACAGGCATCCAGCTGGAAGTATTAAAGCAGTGTAACGCAGAGAACATAGAACCTTGAACCCCATCTAAGCTAGATCTACTTTAGGCTAAAATGTGTAGAACTAAGGGAAAATGTTCCCTTCTGATGTAGGGGAAAGGATGACCAACTGGAAGGGGACAGAAACCTATTTCCTAAGTCAGATACGCCCAAGACAAAGTCACTACCATTCATTAACCTTCTGCTCTGACAATGCTGTCCTTGACCTGATGGCATTTATAGTCACAAATGGGGGCCTATGGAGCTTTCCGATCTCTTTACTAATACAGAACAGATTTCCTTATCGGGACAACAAGGATTGATGTTTGACAGAGAGCAGGGAAAACAGAATTGAAGCAGTGGGGCTAATAGGCTGGAGCACGGTTGGCTTTTTCTTACAAGCAGAGCTGGCTGACCCATGACGTCCTCAGAATTTGTAGCACTGGGACAGCCTGTGGACCATCACACCTCCCTAGGACCTCTCCTGGCATGGGCCATCCTAGGTAACAGCTGCATTGCCCTTCTGGTCAGTTCCTCTTGCCAATACTCTTTGTTCCATGAGTTAATGATCCTGGGGCGTCAGCTAGTGTGCCGATGGGAAGCTCAGTAAAGATTAGGAAAAAAATGTGTGCTCAAAAGCTTTTCTTGTCCTTAGCACTTCAGCGAAGCATCCACATTTGATGTCCAGTTTTGCTATTGGCTAGTCTGTGTTTTGGGACACATCTTATCCCCTTCACTGAGTTGCCTCAACTGCAGAATGGGATACTGAAGATTTTCTAGGATCATCAGGAGGTTAACACAAAAAACGTTCCAGATGAACAATGGATGCACGGAAAGATGCTATTTTAGAAAATTTTTTTTCCCAAAGATTGAGAAGTTTATATAAACTCAGATTCTAGGAACTCTCCCCTCCCCCTGAGATACACAGTCCTAAGGTATACAGTCAAGATAGCATTCTTCATCCCCTCAATCTCAGGAGCCAGTTCTGCCTGCATGCTGCAAACACTGAAAAGCATGAAGATCCTCTTGGTCCTGGATCAGGGTTTCTCAATTTTAGCTACACATTTCCTAACACTGATGCTCAAGTCCTCTGCCCACACTGGTTATTGGAACCCCTCAGCATGGGGCCCAAACATCAGTATTTCAGGAAGTACCAGGTGATTCTATAGTGTAGCCAGAGACTAGAACCACCTGTTTGTTTTACTAAGCTACCAGGGAATTCTTCCATTCATTAAAATTCCATTAATATCTAACTACCCCCCCCCTTACCCTAGCAATCAGTCAGCCTCCTTCCATCTTGATGCTGGCCTTGTATTAGTATGTTTACAACCTAGAACCATCTAGTCTCTCCTGGAAGAGACACACATCCTGGAAGAGTATTTACCGATTAACAGCATAACCTTGTTGGCATTCCCTTGCTTAGAAAGGCAGCACATGCCAGACCACTGGGAGATAAGGCAGGAGGCTGTAGCTGAGAAATGGTGTGAACCCCACACACCCAGGAGACAGATTCTACTCTCTGATGGCTGAGCAAATGGATGGAATGACCCTGGGGGGGGAGTTGGGCATCTAAAGGGAAGCTCATTACCTTAAGAGGGGCAGCTATATGGCAGGCATCTTTAGCGACCTGATTTAGTATAGTCTATTAACGTGTTCAGTTGCAATCTCCTGGAATAAAAATGTCAACGAAAGTAGTTAATTGCTAGGGGAGAAAAAGCTAAACCTGTAGAACAGTGCCCCACAAATTCCTCACACAAGATCGATGGTTGGGGAATGGATACATTCACTTTGCCCAACAGAGACTCTCTTTCTGATACATCTTGAGTGAATCTCAAGGATGGGCACCAAACCAAAATGGCAGAAGAGAGCCTCCAAGGAAGACCAAGTCAAGTACCAGAGAAGCTCAAGTATCACTTTGGTTACAGTTTACATAGGTCTTTTTTTTTTAAATCTTATCCTAATAATCCCCTTTCCACTCATAAAAGGAAATAGAGAAATCTAGCTCCCCCCATGGTCTAAGAAGAGGAAGTTAAATGGCTATCATATTGGGTCTTTGTTCTTAGAGAAGAAACCTCAACCCCTTTTAATAGCTGACAAGCCAGAACATCCACATACTTCCTCATTTTCCTTATGTCCCAAGGCAAAACTCCAGGGGAAGCCAACATTAAACAAGGACACAGAGGACACACTTTGAGAAAATTGGAGAACAGGAATGTAGACTGTCCTGGGGAGAGCAGGAATGGTACGTCTCTGAATTTAATGTGTCATGTCCATAGGACCCTAAATGAAGCAGAAGGCTAAAATAAGTTGTTTGAAAGGCACTTGAAAAACACGTATAGAAATTACAAGAACATTCTGATTAGGATTCACCAACCTGAATTCAGAAACGGGGGGGGAGGGGGGCACAAAACCATGCCCTGCTTTAATACCTGCTGCAGCCTTTGAAGCTCTCTCTTTGTTCATTTGACAATGAGTTAGTGAGGGCAACATACTCCTGTTTTTCAAAAAGAAAAAAAAAAGAAAAAAGAAAAAAAGAAAAACCTTTTGACATTGTTTAGCTTGTGGAGATAAGAGCCCAAGCAAATGTCACAGAATAAAAGAGAAACTAAAGTTCTCGGTAGACAAGTCCTCAGGCCAGGAGATTAAAGGAAAGTCCCAGGCAACTCCAGGGTTCTCCTAACATGTGGTGGAGCTTATGGTCCTGGGGTCAGGAGAGATCTCCCTTTCAAGCCCTTTAAGGAACAATTATTTCTGGGAGACACTTCTAATCCCACCCAAACCATCTTCAAATGTGTTCTCCTGGTCACAAAAGATAGGAAAGGATGAAAAGGGGTACACAGGGCAATCTAAAACCACATCCTTGCTGAGACTAGTAACAGAATCCAGGCCAGAACCTGCTACTACTTAGTAGTATAGTAGTTATATTCCACGAAAATTGTTTACAGGGTAGATCCGAGGTGTTCTTACTGCAGAAGAGTAAAAGGGTGCAGAGAAACTTTTGGAGGGGACAGATAGGCTTATGCCCTAGTTTGCAATGATGACTCCATGGGTATAGACTTCTCTCTCAACTCATCAAGTTGTAGGTGTTAAACAGGTACAGTTTTTTGCAGGTCAAGTACATCTCCATGAAGTTTAAAAACAAACAACCACCTCTGATTTCTACCTCAAATTTTTCGCCCTCATTAGCCTTTTCCGGCTGCTTACTCCTAACAGTCTCTGTGAAGATCAAGGTTAGCTCTTACTACAGAAGCCAGTGCTCAGAGGGAACTTAGATTCGCCTTTCAGGTTTTCTCTAGTCCCCCTCCCTGCTATCTTGCTCCCCCTCCTCTGTTCAAGTTTCCATCCACTGCCCGCAAGGACAGCTCGGGAGATAGATGCCAGGCCTTGAGGAGATCCGTGCACCTCTCCCACTAGAAGCCCACCCCTAGGAATGGGTTTCTAAGAGCCATTTATTATACAAGCCAGATCTCTAACCCTTTGTCATTGGGCCACTCACAGATCTAAGTTCCAAAGTGCTGGGCAGCCTCTGTTGTGGTCTGAAGGATTATAAACTATGAATTAGTCACCATGGGACAGTCTTATGCCCCCATGTAGGGAAAGATCAAGAAAGGGTGTACAGAAAAAGCTGGAGAGATACTTGACTGTAGCACTATTTTCAGCCCTTTGCTCTTCATGAAACATCCCAGTCTTGGTTTTTTTTTTTTTGATGTTGGCTACAACTGTGGTCTCCTCGTAAATTACTTCCCTTGACTAAGGAGGTTACCCTATTTCCTTCTCCCTTCCCTCATCATGGACACTGATCTCCTATGCCCCCAAAGTGCAAATTAGGCAGTATCCTATCATTGGTTCTAGAATGCTCTGGTGTTTTGTCATTAATAGACTGAACTGAAGGTAAAAGTCATCTATTGATCTCCAAGTTTCCAGTGAGCTCTGAGGTATCTTAGTTCTTAGGAGATGAGCCACAGAACCATTTTTGAAGGGCCCTTAGGCAAAGTGTGCCTTATTTACCAATCCTGCTAGCCGAGAGAGGGTCTGGAAGCCACACAGATTCTTAGGTGCAAACAGGCAACAGACACTCAACAATGTCTTTCAGAATTTTTTTCATTACGTGCATTCAGGGACACGTGGATACTTTTTGTCCCAATACTCCAAGGCCCTATTTCTCTGGCCACTTGCTGTATCCCTTTTCAGAATAACTCTAGATCCCCCAGGGAAAAGAGGGGGCCAACCTGAGATTCTAGAGTACTAGGAACTTTCATAGATGTTCAGGTTATGTGCCTTAAACAAAACCCTATAAAGGTAAGTTAGGATTTGTATTAGTGGGTATCACAGAAAACTATGCTGTTGAAACCAGAATAATCCAAAATCTAATTTCCAAAAAGTCTCCAGGCTCCTTCCTTGTTTCATGTACTGAAAACAGAATTGAGTATCTACTGCATTCTGGTCACTGTAATAGGTTACACTGATGCACTGAGCACAAGCATCCTGAAGTGAACTGGGAGCTCACTCTAGGTTGTCTGGACAGTGAGCCCATGGAGCCAAGGCCTCTGCTTTCCCAGCACAGAGTTTGTGCTTGACCGTAGCTCCTCATGGGGCCAGCGGCCTCCTTCCCAGAAGAGGATGCTGCAATCTCCCAGGGGCTAAGACGTCCTCAGGAAGTGGTCCCCTGGGTCTTCCAGACAACCCCCTTCAATAGCTAGCACTCCAATCCAACTGCCCAGTAGAAAAGCCACCCAATTATTCCCCCACTGAAGAGGCTGCTCTCCATTTTGCCCTCTAAAAAGAGGGTGTGTTAGGGATTTGTGTTCCCCCAAGATTCATATTAAAACCCTAGCCTCCCCCACATTATGGGATAGTATCAGGAGATGGGACTTCAAGTAATTAAGATTAGATTAGGTCATGAAAGAGACTATTGCCTTTATAGGAGTCATGAGAAGGCTTGCTGCTTCTGTTCTCCACCACATAAGGACATGACAGAAACTCAGTAGTTCACAATGTAAGAGAGGACTCCGACCAGAACTGGACCATGCTGGTGCCCTGATGTCAGATTTCTGGTCTCCAGAACTATAGAAATTAAGTTTGTTCTTGGTCACTCAGTCTAGGCTATTGCAGGGGAAGTAAAAGTTTCTCTCAACCTTCTTAGCATCCCATGTGGGGCCTCAAAATTAAACTGACAAAGAGGTTAACCAGAAAAAGTTAACCACAGGTATATTTACTGTAAGTTGGTTACATATTTTTTTAAGCATTCATTTTTGAGACAGAGTGCACATGGGGGGAGGGTAGGGCAGAGAGAGAGAGCGAGAGTGCACGCGAGTGAGAGCGTGCGTGCAAGCAAGACAGAGAATCCGAAGCAGGCTCCAGGCTCTGAGCAGTCAGCAGAGAGCCCCACATGGGGCTTTAACTCATGAACTGGGAGATCATGACCTGAGCCAAAGTCAGATACCCAACAGACTAAACCACCCAGATGCTCTCACTGAAAATTTTATGACACACGAGCCTTAAGTAAACAAAGATCAAGAAATGGTTAAGCTGGGTATTTTTATGTTAGGTTTGATGCAGAATAGACATTTCTGGAGAAATACGACAGGGCAAAGCAAGAGATAAGTTTGGTAAAAACGAAGGGAAACTTTCTAAGGCCTGTTTAGATTATTCTCAGCATCGCCTTTTTTTTTTTTTTTTTGGAGGTAAGAAGGTTTCTTTCTTCCATAGGAAAGCAATCTTTATGTAAGGGTTTTTGGACCTACTTCAAGGAAGAAGGGCAGGTGTGGGGAGTAGGGGAGGTCAGAGTGACTGTCCTGCCTCTGCCGTTTTCTTCAACTTCTTCAGCTTAGGATATTTAACATGCCAAGGTGCCAGATTCTGGGACAATGGGTCTTCAACCCCACCAGTCCTTTGTTATATACAGCAACCCACACGAAGACGGAGCAGTCACTGGCAAGAGTTCCTCTTTCAAAGCATAGACCTGTATTTAGCAGTCTCCTGGCTCCACCACACTTAGTTCAATGATAGATTTAAGCTTTCTTTTCTCACTATATATCCTGGTCTTGAGGTTTTCCCTTTCCCTAAAAAGGACTATTTCTTAATCCATGCCATAGGATGTAACTCAATTCTTCCCAACACTGGTGCCCATCATATGAAGACTTGGAAGGGGCCCGCTTTGATGTCAGTTGGTGACTGGCCAGCCCCATACAAGGGGCGAGAGAAAAGTACAACTAATGGCAAATTGAGAAGTACTATTGAGGTAGTTGAGAGGATCCTATGACATAATGTGGAGAACAACTTACATTTTCAGGGAAGGCCTAGCTAAGGAGGGAAGGAGAAAGTGACCTTTGATTGATGTAAAGGGACAGCTAGCCATGTGAAGAGCTCAGAGCTGCATGATCAAGATAGAGGGCAGAGCACAGGGGAGGTCCCTGAGGGAAGAGAGTTGTGGACTGAAGGAGCTGCAAGGAGGCCAGTGTGGATTAAGGATGATAAAGAAGTGAAAATATGGTTCAAGATGCAGCTGAGGAGGAAGCACTAGCCACAATCCAACCCCAATCCCAACCTACCACTCTGGTTTGGCCCCTGGAATGGAGGAGACCCTTCCTTTCAAAAAGGTCTTCATCTGAAGACTAGTCCAAGGGAGTGCTATCAGAATTCCCCCGCTTACTCATCCAAGAGCTACTTTCACGGAGCAGTCTCCCAAGTGGTAAGCACTCCCTTCTCTATGTACTTTCTATCACACAGAAAGGGTAGTTCAAGAAACCCTCTGCTCCTTGCTATGATGTTGGCACGCTAGACTTGCATTGAGAGGGTGATGTGACGTGGATGCCAGTGATTATAACCAATAGCAGCTAACCTTTGTTGCATCTATCAAGGGCCAAGATCTAGGTGAAATCCTCTACAGATGTAGCATTTAATCCTCAAGCATGTATACTTGTCACATAGCCAGAGGTATTAAGAGAATATCTGTGAGAAACAGGTCATGAAAGGTCTGATTCTCTTGCTAGAACATTTGTCACAGTGGCAGGATAAATTGGGTGCCAAGGCAGGTTTATGTTACAGCATCATTGCTTTCAGCAACAGGGATATTTTGGCAGATCCTGGATTTCGCCTTAGGAACACATGATTCACACAGCAAATATACTTCCATCATGCACCAAGTAAGACTCTTAAGATCTGGCAGCTGATAGAAATTTTCTAATAAAGTAAACTAGGACTCCCTTAAAAGGAAGCTTTTAGGGTCCTCAAATCTGGAAGCAGAGAAAAAAGCAGTTGCATGGTCTTCCCTATGACGAGTATGTATGAGGAAGGTCCACCTTAGACTCTGCCACAGTCCTGCTCTAGTCCCATCTATTTTCTATACTATAGACAGGGGACTTCTGGAATTCAGATTTTTTCCATTTCTCTATAAACATTATCTCCCATAACTCTGAATGTCTTTATTCCCAGGCATTGACTGGGACAATGCAACTTCAGTCCACTAGAGACGGCTCTTCTGGAAGCAACCCCTATGCATTCCCTAGTGCCTGCAGAGCCCCTCAGAACTCACAGGACTTTAGGGAAGAGTTCATACAGAATTACCCTTTACAAGGTAAGCACTGCCAACAGCTGGTGGAGTTACCTCTCCACTTGCATACTGGCCCCCTCTGCTTTTGCTCTAACCTCATTTTCTTCCCCTTTCCTGGCTCACACTTCCTTGTCGATTTCCCAAGTATAATGGGTATCTGCCAAGCACTACCATTTTCCTCAGATTATGTTCTTCTCTGATGTCAATCACCATTCTTGATAAGAACTTATCTACAAAAAGAACTCCCCATTTTCCACTATTTTTCAAGTAATTGTCTTTGTTTTTCAACAGGCCTATATAGGTCACAAAATCAGAGTTTACTGCTGGATAAACTCTTAGAGATCAACTGGCTCAGAGCCCAGCCTTTAAAGTGCTCATGTAGCGTTGTTTACTAAGTGTCTTCTACTCCTTACAGCAGGTTCACTAAGTGCACAGGATTGAAAGATATGGCCTGTTATTGCACAGGAAGTTTCCACAACTGATTTCTTCAACCCTAGGACTGTGCTCCCCAATTTCCCAGTTGTGAATATTCAGTTTAACAAGGATGGAGAATAGATTTCATAAAGTAACACTGAGTACAGCGCCCTAGACTCTAATTCAAGACTGGTTTAAGTCCAAAGCAAAAAAGACAAAACAGAAAAGTAAAATATGCTCAGACCATTATCTATATTTCCACTTTAAGAAAGAGAATCCAAATGAAACCACCAGTAGCCTTTTCCTTGTCGAAAGGGAAAAAGTTAAACTCCATCAGTAGGGAACATTGCTTCCCATAAGAAGGCAGGTATCACCATGGAGAAGAGCCTGGCTGCACATACCAGCTCTGGGTCGTCCAGTTAGGAACTTAACCCTTCTCCCCTGGCTTCATTTTTATCAGGAGAATACAGAACCTTAGGACGCAAACAGACTGGAGAATGAGGAAAAAAAATACTTTGGGCAATCATTATTTGCAGCCTTTCCCAAACTAGTTTAAGAGTACCACCTACACTGCCAAACGAGGAGGAACTGATCCCTAAAATTTAGAGACTCAGCCCCAGAAATATCCTTTGGGAATGGGAGAAACTGTCTATCCAGATCAAGTAGATTTGCAATCCAGTTGTTTTTACTAACATTGTCTTTTCATGTTCTGTGCATCCCAAGAAACTGCACATCAGATCAGCCTCATCTACTGGTCTGATTCCAATCTAGTACTGTCCTCATTCTCACCGCTTTCTCTCTTCACAGTTCACCATCCTGTTGTCTTGCTCAGGAGCTCTGGTCTCAAAAGAACTGGCTAGAGTGTAAGAAATTCTCTCTAGAATTAAATACTACCAAAAAAAAAAAAAAAAAACCCAAAACCCACCAAAACAAAACAAAAGCACCTTTTTAAATTTCAGACTTTAATTATTTCTATTAAATAGGATTTGGCAAAAATGCCAAAATAGGAAGTAGTAAGATAGGGGATGCTAGGAGAATTAAAGGAGTTAATCCATGGAAAATTTATATGTTTCCTATATGCAAACACTAAGTATTTGCGATTATACACAACATTAAAGGGAGTACTCCATGTCCTATTCTTCAGTTTGTTTTGCTAAAATTAAAGGGATTATTCCCGTGAAACAGTTAATAATGAATATACGATTTCACTTCCAGGAAACAGAACTTATTTGAGCACAGTCCCATTCTGGAGAACACGTGACTGGTGAGACCTGAAACGGTCAAATGCTTATCCAAGGCAGTCTGTCTAGTTTTCTGGTCATTTCACAGATCCTCATTGAGGCTATCATGTTATAGGCTGGGGGCGAGTCACGTTGATCTAGGTTCAAAAACTGATACTACTTTTTATTAGCAATAAAAATGCTTCCTGTTCCTTGAACTCAAAGTTAGAAATCAGGTTGCCCACATTCAAACCTCAGCTTCCCCTGTTAACCTTTTTATCCTTTGTAAATTACTTGACCACTCAGATCTTGACTTTTTCATCAGAAGTGAGGATGATGATAAAGCCTACTTCACTAGGCTGCCAGAGGATCAGAGGAGACTCTGCATATATACTTCGATGTCTGGCATATGGGAAAAACTTAGCAAATATTAATTGTTGGGAGGATCCAGTAACAAGCATAAATGCCTGGACATATATGCCTGACACTTAAAAAGGGTCAGATACATATTGGTTCCCCATTCTCCCACTGCTACGACTCCATTTTGGCTCTTGGTATTTTTTCCACTTGAAATTTTGACTTTTTTTGGGTACAGATTCCTATTGCTATTCAAAGATCACCTTAGAGACAAAACCCTTTGAAAACCGTCTCCCAAACTAGAAGATTTCCTCCTTCCATACTACTCTAGTATTTTTGGTACATCTTCTATAAAACCTTGTGTCCACAATTGGATGAGCTTGCAGGGAAAAAAATAGCCAATTTTACTTCTCCCTGTCCAATACAGTACCTGAAATTGTATTCATTCTAATCAACGAACAGCATCCAGTTTTCTAAAAATAGACTTAATTGGCACATTGTGTTTGCCTGCTCTCAGAAATCCTTAAAGAGAGGGAGGGTAAGCTTTTTAAAACGATTTTTGGGGCCAGTCATTCACCTAGATCTTTTACATGTATCGTCTCTTACCGAATAAAATGCATAAGGTTATCATCACTATTCCGTATATAGGGACAGACATTGGTGTTTATGGAATTAAAGAGTTCTAACCATGTGCTGGAATCAGAATTGAGACTCAGATATCTAGTTCTAGCTGAATGTTCTTCTACCATATTTTAACTGCATCCTACTTTGTTAGGGTTCAACTCAAGAAGAAAGGGGCAGCTCCATTTCCCCACCCCACTCTCCAGTGTGGGTGAGGAGAGGAAAAGTTATCTCGCCAAATTTCCCTGGTCCTCTGGGTGATACTCACTATACCACTATAGAGCCTGAGATCAATCGAGTACTGCTCCTTGTCCTGTTTCTTTCATTGACAGTTTAACATCATGCTGTCATGAAGTCAGAAAGCAGACAGATGCCTATTGTCAACAATGCAACACCTATCTTTAAATCAGAACGAGGCTAAACTGTTTATACTATAAAGCATCCTTTTTAGTATCTATGTCAAAGCATTCTGTGTAAACTATTGCAAAATTGCTAAGAACATCATAATTCATGTTTTATACAGGATAATCTACCACTTTCCAATGATGTAGAAAATAGGACTCTGGTCATAAGTGAGTAAAGAATTTAAAGGCATTCTTCTGTTCTGGTAGAACAAATTTTGTAAAGGTGGATGAAAAAAGTCAAATCGTTTAACATATAGGATAATATTCCAACTTAGTAAGGGGACTAAGTTAGCCATACCACATATGTAATGTGTCAGTTTCGGGAACCAGGTTTTAAAGGAGATTGTAAAGCTCAAAAGACTCTAGAGTGGCACACTGAAGATGCTGAGTGCTCTTTTAACTATATTACTACTAACAAAGGATATGGGAACAGAGAAACCTTGGAACAGGTCTCCTGTCCCCAAGAATCAGTTGGGCTGTCAGAAGAGAAACCAGGCATACTTTGTGTTACTCCAGAGAGTAGAGCTCAGATCAAAGATTAGTACTCTCAAGAGAAGCTCATCTTCTAGAACAGTCTCTAAGTAAAAATTCTTTTTGTTCATGGGAGAGTTCTAACCATCAAAACCAACCAAGCTGTACAAGACCACCTGCTGAACACTGAGGCACCAGTCACCGCTCATCCCCTCTAGAATTTTGAGCTTTCAGTCCTGAAGTCCCCTCCAGGTGGCACATTCTTTAATGACTGGTCCAACTTACAGCCTTTTAAAACACTTGGCCTCAAAGTTGGGCACAAAAGGAGAGAGGCAGCTGATAGAGGGGGGAGGCCCAGCTGAGAGAGAGCCTCTAAGCGCTGTGTAACGGGTCTTGATAGAAGTTGCCCAAGCCTTTGTTGTTTCCAAATACTGTTACCAAGGCAACTGCTTGCTTAGGACTCTAAGAGTAGACTGCTCCTACATGAAATTATGGCCACTTTGTTCTAAGAAGAAAATGATTTCAATGATCAGAGCTCAGAGCTTCTTTTATACAAGGTGAGAAGCCAGTTAAGGGTTTCCTCGGGGGAGCCGGGGGAACAAATATATCAAATCTCCAGCTTCAAGCTCCACTGTTAGAAGTGTATTCCATAGGGCAATGGAAACGTTCATTATGAGTAGACCACTGGAGAAGACAAGCAATTAAGTTACAAACACCGATGGGACTGAATTGATCAGCCCTTGAAGATGAAGAAAATCATAAGAGGATAACCATTAGGTGTGGACTTTCCAGTAAGACTCCACCGTTTTAATTCTGGGGTTTGCCACTTAATAACAGTGCGCCTTTGCCTTCCGCAAGTGACTAACCCTCTCTTCCATCAGTTCCATCATCTATAGAGATAAAAATACCCACTTCTGAGTTGCGGGGTAAGTGATTTAAAACACAAAGTACTTATAATGGTCTTAGCATATGGTGAGGGAGTCGATAGCTATGGTTATAATGGTGGAACTGATGCTGAGAGGAAGACAGTGCGACTAGGGAGTAGCCGAGACTGGATGCCAGGGCCCTTAGGATTTTTGCCTGTGTAGACAAAGGAGTCAAAGAACAAGGAATTGGGGGCACCTGGGTGGCTCACTTGGTGAAGTATCAGTCTCTTTATTTCGGCTCATATTATGATCTCAGTTTCCTGAATTCAAGCCCCAGGATGGGTTCCACACTGACAGCGTGGGGCCAGTTTGCAATTCTGCTTCCCTCGTTCTCTGCCCCTCCCCCACTTGTGCAGTCTCTCATTCTTAATAAGAATAGAGAAAGGAATGTACACTTCCTGAATACCTGTGTGTCCAGTAATAAGGCATCAGAGCCTTGATTTCCTAGAGGGGACAAATCTTTGGAAAGTCTCAGCAAGTGTTCTGAACCTCGTGACTTCTACCAAGACATGATGAAAAAATGATCGGAGCATCTACAAGCCAGCTCCAAAAATGGAGGACATCAGGCTGCCCAAAAAGACACATGGGAGCGCCTTCTCCTAGAACAAGCTTGTACTACTGCCCTTCAATTGTTCCTTCCAATTTATCAATCCCTCCCTTATCATACGATGGGAGGAGGGTGGGGTGGGGACATCAGCCTCTCTAAAAGACTACCCTCAGTTTTTCTTTATAGGTACTTGTCTGGTACTGGAGAAAAATCTGGGCTGAGCATCTTTGTGCTCGCATCACATCAGACCAAATAGAAGCAAGGATACAGTTCCTATCTGCACATCAGCCTTTATCAGCCAAGAGAGTCCTATCATCTTGTGACTATTTGAAGGAAAAGGAAATGCAGGAGAGGGATGCCTGGGTTGCTCCGTCAGTTAAGCGTCCTACTCCTGACGTCAGCTCATGTCATGGTTCATGAGGTGAAACCCTGCATCGGGCTCCCCTCTCCCCACCTTTTCCCCTGCACTACGGCTCTCAGAAGTAAACGTTAAAAAAAAAAAAAAACCCGCAGGAGAAAGGCTGCTGCACTACTTTGGTCCTAGAGCAGCTTGGACATCCAAACTCAGTGGCTGAACAAAGATGCCCTCATTCCCAGACTTCTCTTATTAGAAGATGGTTCTTTCCCATCAGGCAACCTCCAGACTCAAGGCCACCAAATTGCCCCATGTCAGTCACCTCACCAGCCCTTCTCCAGCTCAAAAACAAGTATGGTTTCTAGTACTGACAAAGCAGGGAGTCCAGACAGGTCCCCCAACTCCAACTACAAAGAGGAGAGACCTACCAAGCATGATAGTTCCAAATGGTCTGCTCAGGGGTAGGGCACCTTCTGAGGTGGCTGCTCCCTCAGGTCACACAAGGGAGTAGGAAGAAAATAACAACATGGACGATGAGGTCTTACTCTGCACAATGAGGGTCCCCTCAGGTCTCAAGGTAAAATAACTCCTCCCTCCACCCACATTAAAGCTTGTATATAAGCCTAAGCTATAAACTTGATTTTAAACTTTATTTTTTGGCTTTTTAAAGATTTTTGGTCTCCAAGTGAATGAGCCTTTGAGGAAAACAGATATTACATTCATCTAACCAAAGTGTTTACCTCCATGTTTAACACCCAGTAGGCCCTCAAATTTGTGGGTTTGAGTATTTTTAGACTATTGCAGGGAAGACAGAAAATGTAGTCTTCACTAGTTAGCAAATAGATACAAGAATACCCCATTTTCTCATAAAGAAACTGTCTGAGGGTTTTCTGAACAAGGACCCAGTAGTGTATTATGTGGGAGAGGAGAAATCAATTCTTTTATTAAGGCCGACAAGACTCCAGACCAGGAGAGCCAATCATTTCATTGCACTTTGAGTGCACACAGGCCCGAGACCCGGGAATTGCCGATGTTTCAGGTTGAGTCCACATGTAGGAAAAAGCTTATGTCCCAGTTCAAAAAGAATTCCCTTACTCAATGTTCAGGGTGGGTTTAGCTTTTTCTCCTCTTCACACCTTCACCAGATTTCTCTGCATGTGAGTGGCCCTCAACCCAAGTCAGCTTTACTCAGGCCATTAATTTAATTTTATGTTTATTTTGATAGAGATACCAAGAGGAAGGGGTAGAGAAGCAGAGAGAGAAGGGAATCCCAAGCAAACTTTGTGATGTCAGTGCAGGGCCCAAGGTGGGGCTCAAACTCACCAACCATGGGATCGTGCGTGAGCTGAGCCAAAACCAAGAGTCAATTAACCAACTGAGCCACCCCAACAACCTTCAGTCCATTGATTTACATGTTCAACTCACCCAACAGCAACCTCAAAGAAATACCCAGAATAAAGTATGACCAAATATCTGGGCACCCTGAGCCTAGCCAAGACGATAGGTAAAATTAGCCATCATTAAGACCCCAAATTAAATCAGTTTAAGAACAAGAGGGATAACCCAACATCTAGTAAGTACCTACTCCATGCCAGGAATTAGGGGATTCTCTCATTTCTAGGTCTTTGGCCTCACAGGGTCTAACATGGCTCCCTGAGAAGGTGGGGACACTGTGTGGTAGCACAGGGGAGCTAGGCCTACCCAGGCAGAACCCAGAAACGACCAGAATGAAAATGCCCCAGCCTAACCGCCATGCAGGCCTCAGTTTAGGTTTTATTTTCTAGGCAATATAGCTAGAATATATTTCCCTGGCTTTCCTCCCAGAGAAATCAAAGAAAGGCTCACTTAAATGATTCACATGAAGTTTCTCAAACCTGGCTATCCTTTTAATATCTTGACAGCTTTAAAAAAAAAAAAAAAGCAACTTCTGCCTGAGCTCCAATTAAATTAGAGCATCTGGAGGTGGAGCCAGGACAGTTTTTAAAAGCTCCCCAAGGGATTCTGATGTAGAGAACCACAGATTTACACAATCCTGCCCTTCAAGTTACAGGTTAGGCTTGTGACTGTAATTACCCAGCCGCTCCTGTGTCTGCAGTTACATAGATCATGAGGCTTCCTTGAAGTGGCAAGAAAACGACAAGGATGAGAAACAGTTGTTAGCAAACACCTCATTCTATTAATATGTCCAATTGGTCAGTGAGGAATTGGCCCAGCACCTCCTCATATAGCCAGCTGTGGTTTGAGATTCAGTGGCTCGTGCACAAGCCTCTTGCTAGAACCATTCCCTCTTGATCGGGTTCTTCCATGGTCCGGATGCCGTTTTTCTTCAAGAAAGCCAAATACCCACATCTGATCTAACTTCCTGGTCCTCTCACCGGAGTGTGTCCGTTTTTCATAATAGGGAACATGCAGCTTGCATAATTATTCTGCAGCAACATTGCCAACTCCTCACGGTAGGAAGCAATGGATTCTCTGCCTATGGTAAGGACAAGCCAGGTACAAAAGGCTAATTTATGCCCAATAGGCTACCAGAAAGACATAGGGAAGGAGTACCTAGAATTTTCCTGAACCGTATGGAGACAGACTCTAGTACATGTGCTGCTTCGAGCACCAGGAAAAAAGGCATTTTACAGAGGAGGCAGCCACACACACAAAGCCTGCCTCTCCCCCAGTTTCTTGGCTCCCACAATGAAGGGGTTCATTTCCAAGAGACTCAAGACTTCCAGAGGTAATGTACCTAAGCTGTTTAGGAAAACGGCATCAAGGCAAAAAAAAAAAAAGAAAGAAAGAAAATGAGTTATTTAACTGCAGATTTTTCTCGTGATTAAGAAAGGAATGAATACTAGTACTTACCTGTTAAATTTGTTGGACATAAAGCACGTCAAGGGGCCAGTTCAGTACTCAGCACATAGTAGTGCTAAAGTTAATATAATTCGTGTAAATGCACCTCCCAGAAATCTATGCGGTTTAAGCTATTCCAGGGACTCAAGAATTCTCAGGTCCCATCAGAGTCTAAGGCCGCCAGTCACGCGTACTTAGTAGCTTAGTCACACCACACTCTGGACCAGGGAGAAGTCCACTGGTGGCCCATTAGCCACCACCTCATAATATAAAAGATGCTGTGGAAATGAAGCAGGGATTCCCGAGTGAACAAAACGCCTTATTCCATACAACACACACACAGTACACACTTTTTGTCTTCATTGACAGCTTCCTAATCTTTTGATTCTTTAATAAGAACCAAGGCAGAACGTGATCTTGTGCTAGGAGATTAGCACAATCCTCAGAATTACCTCCCACACACTAAGCACATCACGCAGTGGGTTTTGTCACATGCTGAACAGTGCTGGATACACATTTCACTCCTGGGAGAAGAGGGTGTTTTCAAGTAAGTGCTCTTAAAATACCATCTCCTTCCAACCTCGTGATGATGCTTTCCAGCTGGTTGATTCGTTCGTTACCAGCTATTTCTTATTACCTCAATTCTCCAAGCGTACCCAGAAAAGATCAAGTTTGGCCCAAACGCGAACAAGAGGGAAAAAAAAACACTGGCGTACCATGTTCAAGGCTATTGCAGTTTTAACCAATCAATGGAGATTGACAAGGTAGCAGTTACTATGTGGTAAAAACTGTACTACGTATTCTGCAAGCACATTACTGTCTTCACGACATCCCTGTATTGCCTATTTCACGTATATGCAATTCAAAGCTTAGAGAAGTTGATACCTAAAGATACAAATTACAAAGCGGCAGAACCAGGATTTGAATATATGAATTTCTAACTCTCAGAAGTCAAAGGTTAACAACGAAGCATACTGTGGAAGTAACATGCCCATGAAGAGGGCAACAGAGACAAGAAAAATGAAGTTTAAGTTAAATTCCCTTACAGCCTACAGCCCAATGACAGAGGTCAGAGACCTGCAGCATATGACACTCTGTAAGAGGTTTACGACTGCCATCAAGTTTACATTTCCTTAAAAACTAAAATTAACCTTACCTTGACAATAGCAAAGTCTTCAGGGTCCTTCCAGTGAGACTCTGCTTTCAGCATCCAGAAATTCCTCGGAGACTTACCTTATCTCTTATTTATACACCCCCCCAAAAAAACTTAAAAGTATATAATCAGTCACTCCTCACAAACCCAGTGCAGCTCCTTGTACCCACGGGTCCTGACGCCGTGCTTTAATAAAAGCCACCTTTTTTTCACCAAAGGCTCTCATGAATTCTTTTTTCTAGCCGTTTGCTCACAAACCCCACTTCAAATTTCATCACCCATGCAATGTTCTGTGCCAGATGGGGGTGAAACGCAGTCAACTCAAACCAAGTTTGAGTTTACTCCTAGCCTTTACAGGCTGTCGTTATTTCCTTCCAAAAACTCACAATATTGATATCACCAGTCAAATTAACAGAAGATAAAATGGCAAAAGTGAGATTATAGAATACTTTTTTTTTTAGGGTAAACTATTTTGAGAATATCCACAAAATAATTATTGTGTGCTAACAAATACAATTGGGTAAAATTCTACAATAGCTAGTGAAATACCTAAGTAACTGCAATAGTTTTCTTGTTGCTGCTACAAAAAAATTACGGTGGTGGAGCCCCTCCCCAAGGAATGTGGTGAAAACCTCAAGGGAAGGCAGCCTGGCTTTGTGCGCCTGTGCAACGTGGATCTCAACTCCAACACAACCCGCTCAGTCGGACTGTATGTTACCATATATGACACAAAGGAGCAAAAACCGTAGGAAAAAAAAACAACCTCCCCACCCCACTATGGTGGTGGCTCAGCCTTGTGAGTCTCAAACCCGCTGAGCGCATGCTAGCACGAATAAAGCTGCTTCCTGGGGGAAAAAAGGTCTTGAGGTCCCGACTGTGTGTGTGACTCGGCGCAATAATACCACAACCTTAGCGGGTTAAAACAACATAAACTTGTTCGCTTACGGTTCTGGAGGTAAGAAGTCCAAAATCGGTCTCTGTGGGCTAAAATCTAGATGTTGGCAGGGCTGGTTCCTTCTGGAATCTCCGGGGAAGAACGCTTCGTTGACTTTTCAGCTTCCAAAGACTCCCATGTTCCGTGGCTCGTGGCCGCTTCCTTGCAACACTCCAACCCACGCACCGGCTCCCATCTGCACACCTACTACAGACTTCCGGCTCCCCCCACCCCCGAAGGATCCTTGTGATTACATTGGGCACACCTGGATAACCCAAAACCATCTTCCCATCTCAACACCCTTAACTTAATCATATCGGTAAAGTCTTATTTTTTTCTTTTTTTTGGCCAAATAAGGTAATTATATGCACGAGTTCTGGGGCTTAGGACATGAACATTTTGGGGGGGCCATTATTCTGTCTACCACAGCAATATTGTATTTTTTTTAATTCAGACAAACTTTTAAAATTAATTAGAAAGCATTCAAACCTCTTGGTAAACACCAGTGTCCAATTTCCAATTAATTTGTTTTCAGGTGCTGACTTTCAGGGCTAAGTAATGATGGTTTTTTTTTTTATTTTGGTTGGAAACTTTCTGGAGCACGTGGGTGTGGTGACTGGTATTGTCTGGGTTACTGAGCAGCTTGGATGAGCATCTGTGTAGGAATCACTGTGGTAGGTTATATTTAAAAACTGTTTCTTCCAAATGTTCAGAACAGGGCCAGGTCTCTACTAAGGAGCAGCCTTAAATCTGCTGCGGGGAGTGGGGGGGGGTAGAGATTATAAAATGCAGAAGGTGGTTAAATCACTTTGTTGAATATTAGCTCACTAATAACCGGTGAGGAAGCAAAGAGGATTAGGAGAGGAAAAACCTGCAGCTTCTTGACTGATCATTGAACCATTTAATCATATTCTGATTAGAAGCGCATGGAGCAAGAAAACACGGGCATCATACTCCTGTGAGTTTTCTCTTCTAAGCAAGGAAAAGAGGAAACCGTGCTAAGATGCCCTTGGAGTGGAGCTGGAGACCAAAAAACAAACAACAGACAAAAACAAAAGACCCCAGTAAAATCTGGGAAGGGCGGGGCGCCCCTGCTGAAAAGTATTTGCTTTCGTTTTGTTTCTTCCCTGAATTGGTAATTGCAGAACATCCACCCCCTTAATGCCCTGAGGAGACATGTACAGTCTCCTGATCTCCCAGCCTGATGAGAAAAGCCCCCTACGATCAGTTGATCAGTTGCTACCCAGAGCTCTGGGTTTTGAAGGTTCAAGTTGCTGCTTCTAAAAGAATCAAGTGAAATTGAAAGCACGTTTGTAAAGAGTTAACACAGCTTTAATATGAGGAAACTCAATGTTTACCTAAATTTCCCCCCTTTTTTCCGGCTTGCTTCTCATAACATTTCAATGTGTATTTTCATCTCCTGGGAGGGCATTAACTAATACATATGTTACTTTATTAAAAAATTATTGATGAGGGAGCATAAGGCAAGCTGACAGGACGCACCTGCCCCACCCCCACCAGGTGGGCTATGTGTGATATTCCTCGGGCCCTCCTGGCTGCCCAAGAGCAAAGAAAAAGGAAAAACATGGCTAACTGATAGAGATCTTAGACCTGCAGGACCTAAGTCTCCATCTCCTCTCCATAGTGATACGGGAAACAAAGGCAGAAGGAAACGGTAGGTAGAACTAAATTTCCTTATAACCTGCAGCCCATTGACAGAGACTAGAGGCAGGCAAAGTAAAACGTTTCTCCAAGAACTCCCTGCTGTCTTAAGGTTAGTGCTTTGCTAGAAGGAAGGCCACCTTAGCTTGACAACAGCCAGGGCTCCAGTATCCCGTGAGTCTTCTTTAGCATATGAAAATCTCCCTGGAAACTTCCCCTGAACTTTACCTCCCCCAACCCCATAGTATATAACCAGTCTCTCCTCACGGTGCCTGGGCAGCTCTTCCTGCCCATGGGTCCTGTCCCCGTGCTTTAATAAAGCCCCATTTTTGCACCAAAGATGTCTTCAAGAATTCATTCTTGGTCGTCGGTCCCTGACCCCATGAGCCCCACTATTACCTCAGGAAAACTCATCAATTCTAATAGAGCCTATTTTTTTTAAATACTGTGAAAATATGTATAAGATGCTTTAAAATAACTACCCATGTGGTAGGGCCTCCTCACATCTCAAGGCAACCTTGCTATTCGTGTATGTGACGACATACCTCACAACCTTGTAACATGAGACCACATTAATCACACTACAATTTTTGTGTTCCCATGTATGGGAAACAAAGAAGTAAAAAATATATAAAAAAAAAAACCCACACCGCATGGTGTTCGGGGCTCGGTTCTTTGGGTACAAACCCTACTGAGTGATTCAGGCCGTAGTAAAGTTGCTTCCTGGAAAAAAAAAAAAAACAGCCTCAGTGTCTCGACTCTGTGTGAGAATCCTGCTACACCCATATCTAAGAAAATATTCTCATTACCCTATTTAGAGTTTCCTTCATATCAGTGAGGAGTGAATTTTTAGGCTAATAGTTCCTAAAACTTGCTGCAGTACTTCCCAGCCTTTAATGTGCACACAAAACACCTAAGGATGTAGTTAAAATGCAAATTTTGACTTGGTAGGGGGAGGGGAGAAGAGGAGGGTCATGGATTCTCTATTTTTTTTTTATATTTTTATTTATTTCTAGGAGAGAGAGAGACAGCGTGAGCAGGGGAGAGTCAGAGAGAGAGGGAGATACAGACTCTGAAATAGGCTCCAGGCTCTGAGATGGCAGTCAGCACAGAGCCCGACGTGGGGCTCGAACCCACGAACCGCGAGATCATGACCTAAGCGAAAGTCGGATGCTTAACCGACTAAGCCACCCAGGCGCCCCAAGATTCTCTATTTTTTTACAGCCTCCGCGGTGTTACCATGGTTGCTGTTCTTCCCCCTTTGAGTAGTGATGTCATAGAGAACTTTATAACATGACAGATTCCCAAGGACGCTCCCCCCAGACCTCCCCACAGATCTGTAATTTTAACCAGCCCCCTTGATTGTTCCTGTACCACCAGCCTTACACAGATTCACCGTGTGGAACTGGCACAGCAGTTACAATTCAAATGCTTGCTCGGGGCATGTGATCACCTAAATGCTCACAGTCAGTTATACGCTGGCTGGTTTGGGACTAAACCTCAGGCCAGCCTTCATCACAGGCCTCTTCACATGCTCTGCAGCCACAAGGCAATGGCAAGCAAATGATGTCTTCTTGCATGCCACAGGCCACCCATTTGTAACTTCTGAGCTTAGAGTTTGGCAGTCTGAGCATTCTGAAAGCCATGACTCCTGTGAGAATCCGATGTCAATTCTGGGACATCCACCCCCAGAAAAATCTACAAACACATGCACACATTTCATAAACAATTTCAGGAAGCTGCATATTTCCTAGTCTACCCATAGATTCCTGAGGAGTTCATGACCTTGAACTAAGAATCCCTAGTGGAGCTACTACGTCCCACAAGCGCCATCTGTCTCAACCATAGACAAGGTGTCAGTTTTAAATCTCATCCCGTTATCGTTTTGACTCCTCTCGGCCAGCCCCTGAACTTCTCCGTGAACGAGCCCACTGCACCTGCCTTAGGGCTTCTCCCTCCTAACCCCCAAGTGCTTTCCGTGGTCCTGGCCTCAGAACCTGACTTCAGGCTGCACTGTCGGCCTCTGTTTCCCATCTAGTCTTGGCTTGCTTCCTGACTGAGCTTCTAAAAGTCCCCCTGCAGGTGCGATTCTCCCTTTCAAGACCAAGCATCTCTTTTTTTTTAAGTCCTCTTTGCCAATCTCCCAGCTTTGAGACTGCTACCTATAATCAGAAGTTGTTACTTAAAAGACATCACTTAGTATTTTACCTTCTTCTTCCAAGAATCCTCTTTACATGCCAGAAAAGGGCTTACTCCTCTTCCCTTGCAGTTTTAGCAATCTTAGAAGCCCTGTGCTTAAAGGGAATTTATTTTTCACTCTTTCTTGAAAATTAAAAAAAAGGATATTTTAAAATGCAAATATATTTTGAACAGTACCCAACTGTGCTTCAGAAGATGTGCAAATATAAGAATTTTAGCATTCACATAAAGAAATCTTCCTTTTGGATTTGGATTGCTAATGTACCTGTGCACACACAAACACATTACAGAGCTTTGGCATTTTGTGGGTATTCAGTTTAATTATGTCATCTATTCCTGTAAATTTTCTTCTGAATTTATGTTTCATACTATTTATTTTTTAATTATTAGAAAAACTTAACATTTATTCACTTTTGAGACAGAGAAACCGAGCATGATTGGGGGAAGGGCAGAGAGGGAGACACCGAATCCAAAGCGGGCTCCAGTCTCTGAGCTGACAGCACAGAGCCCACGCAGTGCTCAAACCCACGAACCGCGTGAACATGACCTGAGCTGAAGTCAGATGCTCAACCGACTGAACAACACAGGTGCCCCTGTTTCATACTATTTCTTATACTCTATGGAGCATAACTAGTGAGTTGTAATATATAACATTACACACAGAAAGTTTTTGTTGTAATTTTTCCTCACATAAAGATGTTACAAATAATTCATTGATTATAAAGGCGAAACTAAAAAATACCAGCAAAGTTTAGTGTTTCTCTTATTGTGAAATTTATTACATTGTAACAGCAAAAAGTAGAGCATAAGGGGGTGATCTAAAGACTTCTCCAAATAAACATTTACTGCTGCCCTATCTACATGATCATCAGGCAGCTGTTATGTAACCAGCTTTCTGTTTTACATCAACAAGACATTTTATGATTCAAGAAATGATTTGTTTGGATATGAACCTCTTTCTTGATAAGTAGACTTATTGTTGAGAGTCCAGGATGAGGCTCTGCACTATGGCTTGGTAGTAATGGGAATTAGTTTGATCTCTGATACTGAAATCGATCAAAGTATCCAAAAATCAAGCCTACAAAATAGAGTTGGTCTCATAAAAACACAGCATATCTGAGACCTACATGAATGTAATAAATATCGAAAGTAAGACTGTGACAATTATGAATGAATAGGTCAGTCAACAGAGCATGTAAAAGACTTCAGAAAGTCAGGGGTACTTGGGTAGCTCAGTTGGTTAAGTGCCCAACTGTTGATCTGAGCTTAGGTCTTGATCTCAGGGTCATCAAGTCATAGTGCACACCCACACCTCATCAAGTTTTGTTCCCTGGACTTTAATTATTCATTCCTATAGTTATGCAGAGAAATCAAACCATTTTAGGCTAATTCCATCAACTATTTGATGACTCTGACCTTTTTTCTTGGTCCCATGTTTACTGGTTTTCCATCACTGATACAACAAATTTCCACAAACTAAGTAATTTAAAACAACACAAGTTTATTCTCTTATAATTCTGGAGCTCTGGAGTCTAAAATGAGGCTAAAGTCAAAGTATCTGCTGGGCTAGTTTCTTCCGGAGGCTCTGAGCAGGGGAGTCCCTTCTTTTCCTCTTCCAGCTTCTAACGGGCATCGGCATGCCTTGGCTTGAGGCCACACCATTCTGTTCTTTGCCTCTATTGTCACACTACCTTCTTCTACCCCAATCTCCTGGCTCCATTTTATAGGCACCCCTGGAATTACATCAGGCCCACCTGGATAATTTATACATGCAAATCTCTCCATCTCAAGATCTTTAATTTAGCCACATCTGAAAGTCCCTTTTGCCATATAAAGTAATATAGGTTTAGGAATTAGAACGTAGGGTCATTAGGGGCCATTATTCATCCTATCATATAATACTCACTAAGCAACCTTCCAATTATGACTTGGTTTCCCCTGTGTACTTCCTATTAAAAAATAAAGAGCTATCCATGCAGGCTTAAGTATTTCAGTACTTACTATTATATTTCTCAAGATAAATGAATGAAATGACAGCCTGGTCTTATACATCAGCCTTGTGAGCTTGTAAGTCTGCTTGAAGCAATGGATTCATGTTCAGTGTATGCTTATTGTTGGATTTTTGAAGCCTGCAGAAGTAAAATCCAGACCCTACTAAGGTGAATTCTTCACGTCCACAAACGGTATCTTTCCAGAAGATGGCCTGCATTAATTAATAACTTCATAATTGCAGTGGCTTGCAACAATTAGCATTAATCACAGTTGCGCGCCAACTATGGCTTTGTTCCTCATGTGCTCTTTCCACTATTAGGCTCAAGGAATAGACTGTATTTGAGACATGTGGTTCTTGGGGCAAAGAAAAGGAGAGTAGTCAGGCAAAAAAACAAAAACAAACAAGTAAATAAAAATCCTAAAACCTAAACTAAAATTACTTACCTAAGTACCTTAAAAAGTAAACAAAAGCAGATAAATTGTGGACCGGAGCCCAAACCTGAGAAGTGACCTACGCAAAGGTAAATTTTCCTTTTCTTCCTTTTCTTTCATGGCTCTGCACTCAAAACAGACTGAAATCATTGCACTGCTTTGTACATGAGTGGCATTGGTGGAAAAATGTCTGATAGAAATTCTATCCTTTCTGGCCACCAGAAATAGGAATTTAGTAGGCTGAAGAGGGTGGGGTAATCCTGGAGAGGAGAGAGCTAACAGGAGATGCCCTAACTCTGCAGTATGAACCTGCCCCAATCTTGGACTCAACCATAAATTATGCATTCATAGGGCAGATCAAAGCAGCATAGCAAAGGCTTTGAGAACTGAAATTAGAAACATCCTACAGAAGGAAAGACAGCTTCTGGTCTGAACCCAAACGGTTCCAAAATTACTGACTAACTAAAGGACAATACAAAATGTGACTAATTCTCATTGGAGAATTCTCAGTAAATGCCAGCCACAAGATGACCCAGATGTTACAGTCACCAAAGATTTCAAACCAGCTATTATAACTAGCAGAAATGTGTGGAAATGAGTGAAAAGACAACTGTTTTAAGCAGAGAAATAGAAACTATTTTTAAAAAACCCCACAGGAGAATTTTAGAAGTGGAAACTGTATCTGAAACTAAGAATTCACTAGATAATCCAATAGCTGAATGGAGATGAAAGACAAAAAAGTCAGGGAGCTTGAATAGAGAGGAATAGAAATTATGGAGTCTGTACAACAGAGAAAAAAAGATTTAAAAAATTAACAGAGCAAATTTTAAAAATTCTATGGGACAGTATCTTCAGGTCCAACACATATGTCATTGAAGTCCTAGAGAGAGAGGAAAAAGATCCAGGTAGAAAAAATATTTTAATAAGTAATGTCCCCAAACATGCCAAATTTGGTGAAAGAAATAAATTCACAGATTAAAAAAGCTCAGTGAACCCCACGTAGAATAAACTCAAAGAAAATTACAATTGAACACATCACAATGAAACAGGAGAAAACTGTACACACAAAAATCATAATAGCTGGCAGAAGAGCAATCCACTGCAGATAGAAGGGCAATTTGAATGATTACAGAACTCTTCTCAGAGGCCAGAAGACAGTAGAACTCCTGTGAAGTGCTGAAAGAAAATAGCTCAGTCCAGAATTTTCTTTTTTTTTTTAATGGTTTTCTTTTTCTTTTTTTTTTTTAATGTTTTATTTATTTCTAGGAGAGAGAGAGAGAGACAGCGTGAGCAGGGGAGGGTCAGAGAGAGAGGGAGTCACAGACTGAAACAGGCTCCAGGCTCTGAGCTGGCAGTCAGCACAGAGCCCGACGCGGGGCTCGAACCCACGAACCGCAAGATCATGACCTAAGCGAAAGTTGGACGCTTAACTGACTAAGCCACCCAGGCGCCCCTCAGTCCAGAATTTTCTATCTAGTGAAAATATCATTCAGGAATGAAGGTGAAACTAAACATTATCAGATGAAGGAAAACATAGAATATTTGTTGCCAGCAGACCCACTTTGAAATAATTGCTAGAGGATGATCAGATCGAAGGGAAATGATGCCAGAGGAAAAGTTAAACCTTTCAAGAATGAAGAAAGAGCAAGTGAATGTAAATACCTGTGAATACATAAAAACCTTCTTTTCCTGTTAAGTTCTTTAAAATATGTATAACCAATGAAAACAAAAATTATAACATTATCTTGAAGGATGTCAATAACTGTAGAAGAAATTCATATGACACTTCTAACATAAAGGCTAATGAGAGGAAGCACATTTATATATATGGTTGCAAGAATTCTACATTTACTTGAAGTGGTATGGTATGAAATCTAAACAGAGAGAAGTTGGATATGTATAATGTAATCTTTAGGGCAACCACTACAAAGAATATAGCCAAACAGGCAATAGGTAAATTAAAATGGAATGCTAAAAAATATCCAAAAATCTAAAAAAGACAGGAAAGAAAGAAAAAAGGAAAACCCAAGTTAAACAGAAGTCTAATAAAATGTTAGTCTTAAATATAACCATATGTATAAATATATTAAATGTTACAGGACTAAAGAAAACACTCTAATTAAAAGGCAGAAATTAATAGTGTAGATTTTAAAAAAGCAAGACCCAATCATAGGCTGCCTTGAAGTGATGAATTTTACATATAAAGGCAAAGATAGTTTCAAAAGAAACAGAAGGAAGATAAAGATATACCATGCAAACAATAAGCATTAGAAAGCTGGAATGACTCTTATTTAATATTATTTATAACAGGAGAAATGGTTTTGAATATAAAAATTAATGAACTTTAAGACAAAAAGAACATTTCATAATGATGAACAGTGAGATGGACGTTCATAATGATGAAAGAGATAATTTCATCAAGAAGACATAATAATTTAAATATATTCACTTGGGCCACCTGGTGCCTCAGTGGGTTAAGCATCTAACTTTTGACTCAGGTCATGATCTCAGGGTTCCTGAGTGCAAGCCCCACATTAGGCTCTGCGCTCTCCACAGAGAGCCTGCTTGGGATCCTCTGTCTCCCTTTCTCTCTGCCCCTCTCTCACTGGTTCTCTCTCTCTCTCTCAAAAATAAATATCTAAAAATAAAATACAAAATAAATAAAATAAAATAAGATATATATTCACCTAATAATGGCACCTCGAACTGCAAAAATCAAAAGTTGAAGAAACAAAGGAAGAGACCTCTGTACAATTAGAGTAGAAGATTTTAACATCCATTTTCCAATAACTGATAGACCACCTAGCCCTTAAAATGTTAGCAAGGACACAGAGATCTGAACAATACCTTTAAACATTTTAATTTAATGATATTCATAGAACATGACATCCAACAAATGTGGAATATAAATTTTTTCAAGTTCACACATGGTACATTCACCAAGAGAGAGATGGTGCTGAGTCATAACGCAAGTCACAATAATTTTATAGCACTGAAATCATACAAAGGGTATCCTCTGATCACAACAGAATTTGATTTAAAAATCAATAAAATAATATATCTAGGAAAATTCCATATAGAGGTTAACCAATATATTTCTAAGTCATTTGTGAGTGAAAGACGAAATCGCAGGGAAATTTTAAAGTACTTTGTAGGGCAGGCCAGCAGGCTGGAGATTCAAGGTAAGAGTTGATTTTGCAGTCCTTTGAGTCTGAAATCTGCAAGCAGGGCAGCCAGCTGGAAATTCAGTCAGGGTAGTCTTCAGGCAGAATTCCTTCTTTGAGCAACCTCAGCTTTTGCTATGAAAGCTTTCAGCTAACTGGGTGAAACCCACTCAAAAGGTAATCTGCTTTACTTAAAGTCTGCTGATTACAAATGTTAATTATATCCATCTACAAATACCTTCACAGTAACAACTAGCCTTATATTTGACCAAACAACTGTACACCTAAGTCAAGCCAGGTTGACACGTAAAATTAGCCGTCACATACAATACATCAAAATGTGAAAGATGAAGCTAGTGTGGTGCTTACAGGAGAATTTATAGCTCTAAATCTGAATTTGAAAAGACAAAGTATCTAAATACCATGACCTAATGTTCTACCTTAAAAATAAGGTGGAAAAAGAGCAAAGTAATCCCAAAGTAAGTAGAAGAAAAGAGAAAATAAGCAGAATTTAATGAAACAAAAAAAATGGATAGATAATACAGAACATTTACAAGTCAAAAGCTGCTTTTTTGAAAATATCAATAATATTGAGAAACCCCTAACCAGACTGATCAAGAAATAAAAAAGAGAGAACAGAAGGGCACTTGGGTAACTCAGTCAAGTGTCTGATTCTTGATTTTTGGCTCAGGTCATGATCTCATGGTTGGTGGCATTGAGTCGCACATCTGGCTCTTCACTGACAATATGGAGCTTGCTTAGGATTCTCTCTCTCTGTCCCTCCCCTTCTTGTGCTTTCTCTCTTTCAAAATAAATAATTTAACTTAAAAAAAAAAAGAGGACAGAAATCACCCATAGTGGGAATGAAAAGAAGGTCATAACCTACTTATGATATTTGTTAAAATGTCGCACGTATACCCACCATAATATCCAACCATTCCACCTCTAGGAACTGATCCAAGAAAAGCATATGTATGTATGTTCTTATATAGGTTTGCGCAGAAAATATGCATTATAGCTTAATTATAATAGGCAAAACCTGGAAACAACCCAGAAGTTCATCAACAAATGAATGGGAAAACAAATCATGAATGATTCATATACAATGAAATATTAAAAGGAAAGAATTACTGATAGATGCAACAATTTGGATGAATCTCAGAATCATTATGTTGAAGAAAAGAAACGAGGGGATAAAAATCTGTACTATTCCATCTATTGAAAGCAGAAAAATGGACAAAACAAATTACGCTGTTGGAAAACAAAAATGGTGGTTACTTTGGAGGAGTGGTAGTGTGCCTAGGAGGGAAAGGAGAGAGGGTTCAGTGGTCCTTATAGCATTTTTTTATTTCTTGATGTAGATACTGATTATGTAATTGTGTTCGTGCAAAGAAACTTTATCAAACTGAATGTTAATGATCTATCCACATTCTGTGAATATACTATATTTAAAAGAACATGATTACAGACTTTGAATTTTCTTTTTTTTTAATTAAAAAAAAATTTTTTTTATTTATTTCTGAGAGAGAGAGACAGCGTGAACAGGGGAGGGCCAGAGAGAGAGGGAGACACAGAATCTGAAGCAGGCTTCAGGCTCTGAGCTGGCTGTCAGCACAGAGCCCGTCGCGGGGCTCAAACCCACAAACCGTGAGATCATGACCTGAGCCAAAGTCAGACGCTTAACTGACTGAGCCACCCAGGCGCCCCCAGACTTTGCATTTTCTACTTCTTTGAGCAATTAATGGAACTATTTGTATTTATATTTGTCATGCCCTCTGCGATCTGTCATGTGGCATCAGAGACTCGCACTCTATTCAAAAGCTAGGGCCCCCTCATCATCATCGTTGACTAACACCAGCACCTGTACTATCAGCAGTGGTAGCCACGTGAACATTACAGACCTCTTGGCTGACATCTAATGAGAAGAAGCCACTGTTCTGTTTAGAAAACATTTGAAGGATATTCTCAATTTATATTCATGTATACCACCACCACCACCATTGCTAAACAAAAGAAAAAAAGTGTATTGCAGTATTGAAAGTAGTATTCTTTACCATATGTTTGCCTATGTTCCCCTCTTCTGAAGATCATGAGGGAGAATGATGATCATTCTGTCATTATTTTGGGCAATAATTGCCTTTTTATACAATCCTAATTGACAAATGCATTTGCAAATTTAGGCCATGTGCAGATGGTCATGATTCTATGAATAAATAGGAGGACTTTTATTCCAAATCTGAAGCAAATATTTGCCTCTCCAGGTCAAGTTCTGAAAGGACTCTGATAGAAACCTTGTCTCAACCCCAGGAATACTGCTTGGCAGGAAAAATTGACTGAGCGAAAACCTGGTGGCCTTCATGTGTCAGTCACCATCAAGCTCCTGGAAACCCTGAATTCTCCCCCAGGGAAGACAAAAATATTGTCTGGAGAACACATCGGAGCCCACTGACAGATACTAAGACATCTGAAGTTATGAAATGTTGATTTAAAAAACAGTCCCAATTATATTCCTTATTGTACCCAGGCTTTTTGAAAATACAACTTTGAAGCTTACTCTATCAAAATGTTGAACTTCTTTTTTCAACCCCTTGAATCTGGGCCAGTCCGGTGACTTGCTTAGGCTAACAGAATATGGAGAAAGTGACGTTGTGCTAGTTCTGAGTCTAAGTCTCAAGAAGTATGTATGCCTTCCCCTCTCTTTCCTGGAACCCTCCCATCACCATATTAACAAACCCTAGTTAAGGAGAGTTCAGTTGTACTAGCCAAAACTGTCCTAGACCCGCCTACAACCAGCAGATCCACACATGTGTTAAGAGCCTATTCAAGATGAGCCGAGAAGCTTATCCAACCCACAGCTCATCACAAACACAGAATGAACCCATAGGTGTCCAGAACTGCCTTGTTGACCCAAAGACTTTCAAACTAGATCTATTTGCATTTTTAAGCCACTAAGATTTGGGATGGTTTGCTATGCAAACAGTAAGGCATCAGAAAACTGAAACCAAAATTTGAGGGTATCTATATTGCCATCATGAGAGATGTAGGTCTTTGGGGAGAATCTTTAGTCTAATTTTCTCATTTTATGAATATAAGTAAAGGTAAACATAAAGGACATGAACTAAGAGTCAGAAGCATCAGCCCTTTTCTTTACTATATTTAGCTAATATTGCAAAATTTCTTTAAACAGCTTCATTACAATAACCATATTAAAAGAGAGCATTTAGGCACTTACTGTAGACAGAAGTACGCTAAACATTTTATGTCAATTTTTTCCTATAATCTGAGGAAATGAAGGATTGCTCAGAATCACACATGGAACTAGTATATGAATATAAATCTTTCTGACACCAGAGCCCATGTCCTAGAGTTTTAGTATATTCAACTGCCTCCACTATGGTAAGGCATGGGACTGCACCTTACATAGGGCTTAAATTCTAAAGTCAGTACATTAAGCAAATAATAGCTACAGTCCAAATTATTCTTGAAAATGTCTTTCTCTATAAATTGTAACACCAGCTGTCAGGAAGTCCACCAGAGTCAGTTTTATCTTCCAATATTGTACAGGCAGCTACAGTTAGGGAGGGAGAGTAGTCAGTCTAAATAAGTGGACTGTTTCAGAGGCCATGTTGAACAAAAAAAGATACATACACGGCTATGTCTTTTATATATGGTTAGATGCTCACACTATGAGGGATGCATGGGACATGAAACCCACTGAATGATCATCGTACTCACCCATCTCATTTTTCGTTTGGCCCATAATCCAGACTGACAGATGGAATCACTTGAGATATTGAAATTTGCTCTTTCTCTATTCCTGTCTCCTCTCTTTGCCAAGTGTTCAAACACTTAAATTCACAAAAGTTAAATGCATTATCTGGTGTGACTTCTCTGCTGTTTTGGGAAAGGATAACATGGCATCAATTCCAGACTAATCAAGTAGGTGAGAACTATGTGGAGCACTGCAAAGGGTGCCACCCCAAGAGTCGGGAAGCCCTGGGCTTGATCCCTGATCTGGCACTGCCTTGCTCTGTGACCTCGTAAGTGTCAACACTCATTTGCCATCCCTGAAGCTCAGTTTCCTTGCCTGCAAAAAGTTTTTTTGTAAAACAATGCTTCTGTAAAATAAGACTGAACCCTTTCATACTGAAGATAAAATCTACCAAGTAACATTTGACAGCTTCCAGGAAATCACAGAGGATGGGAGAGGGGCAGGATTGATGTTAGGCTCCTGTTCCTTGCAGAGCTACTGGTTTCCCTGCAACCCTGCTAGATGCTTCCTGAGACCCAGCTTCCAGAGCCTGCTGTGGGCTGCACCCTGCACTCACAGGCCTACAATGTCATGGATCCAGGACCCAACAATCCTGAGCCCCCAACCTTAGCTATTTCCCTTATTACCAGCATAAACTTTGACAATGTACCTAAGCTCTAATTTTAACTTCTTCATGCATGCAACAGAACTAATAATGTAACCTAACCAAACCTACATATATAATGATAGATGGTGTGTTTGTTAAACATATAAGATAATGTATATTAGACCCAGTTATTCTGTGACCCTTGGTATCATTTAAATATCCCATAAACAATAAAAACAGAAAACTAACTTAAGCAATAATAATAAGAATAATAATACATTGGAATGATAGTGAGCGAGCTCAAAAAGCTGAAGAGAGAAAACCAAAACCAAAGCTTTGGCCCAGGGCAGATTTGGGTACTTCCATAGTAGAGTGAGCATTCTTACCTGGATCTCTGTATTCCAGATGTAAATTGCTGGGAGAGATAACCCAATGGACCTCATTTAGATCATCTGACTACACCTGATCAAAGGCAAAGAGCCCTGTGACAGAAAACCCCATTCAGACCACATGGAGTGAGAAGGGTGAGCTCCCTAAAGGAAGGAATAACTACTTCTAGAACAACAGAAGGGATGGTAGGCACAAAGAAAGCAGGTTCCATGCCCAGTCCTGAGAGTTATCACCAATGTCACACAAAGGTTAGATCCAAAGTCATTGTTGTTGTTGCTTTAAAAAAAATTTTTTTTTAATATTTGTTAATTTTTTGAGAGACAGAGAGAGATAACACAAGCTGGGGAGGGGCAGAGGGAGGGGAAGACACAGAATCTGAAGCAGGCTCCAGGCTCTGAGCTGTTAGCACACAGCCTGCTGTGGGGCTCGAACTCATGAAACACGAGGTCATGAGCTGAGCCAATGTCAGATGCTCAACTAACTGAGCCACCCAGGGGCCCCTTTAAAAAATTTTTTTAAGTTTATTTATTTAGTGTGAGAGAAGGAGTGTAAGTGCATGAACCGGGGGGGCAGAGAGAAGAGACAGAGGATCCAAAGCAGGCTCCAAAGCCTATGTTGACAGCAGGGAGCCCGGTGTGGGGCGCAAACTCACAAACTGTGAGATTGTGATCTCAGCTGAGATCAAGGGTTGGACATTCAACCAACTGAGCCACCCAAGCGCCCCTGTTGTTGTTGTTGTTTATAAATGGCCTATCCAATGATATTATCCCCTAGCTCTGTCCTTGTCATGACCTTCCCCGCTACCCTACCTCCCTTCCTGTTGGCCCTAATGTGGTTCCAGATAGTTTAGAGTTGAGAGCCTTACTGAGTTTAATTACCTTTAGGGGCAAAGCTCTTTATGCTGTTGAACTAGGCCATAAAACAACATCAATCCAATGATTAGGCCTAGGTTCCCCCTAACACAAGACTTTTTGTTTTCACTTAAAAAACCATACAAACCCCACATAATTGATGAATCAATAAATTTAAAAATGTTGATCTTCACCCAGAGGCAACACAAAGAAACTCAGCAACCAGAGTAGAAACGTAGTGTCTCCTTCATGAAAGAACTCCACCTTCTGTGAACTCACTCGTGCTATTTGAACAGCTGTCATAGACTTGGTCTGATCTCCTGAGCTCTCCATGACATCAGGTCAGACAGTAACATCTACACTATGTTTATCCATGAGGTAATTAGGAGATGAGGGAAATCAAGGTCAAAAACAGACCAATGAATAGTGCAAGCTGTTCTTTGTTAATTTTTTCCTAGCAAAACAAAGAGATGCTTCGTCTATATATTTCGACTCAAGAGCTCCAGATCCTAACGTGAACTTTCGGGTAGTGTCTTATGATTCATTTAATCTGTCTGTGGCCTTTTCAGAAAGAGCATAAAATACCTGGATGGATATTCACACCTGCAATCCACAGGTAGGGAACCGTAATTCAATTTTCAGTGTAATAGAACCACGAGAAGTCTGGATACCTGGGCACTATCGAACTGCTAACCACATCCTAACTTAAGGAGAATTGCTTCCCTTTGGTGGGTCTTGGTTTTCTCCTCCTTCATGTGAGGATGCTGAGCAACTTGTTTCTAAGTTGCCTTTCTTCCTGTGTTGATGCTCAGTAAAGCTAGGGTCAGAGGGATTCCTGGGAATAAGTGCTTCCAGAATTCAGGGGACCCAAACTTCTCCTAGGGAGGAAAATTAAGAGCCCCACTTGCTCACCTTGACTTATCTGGGGGTGAAGAGCTCAAAAAGACACAAGCTGACGTTATTCAAGAACTCCAGAATATCATTCTTTGTGGGCACTGGTTCTATAACATTTGGGATGACAATAAGAGTTGGAGGCGGCAAACTTTTTCTGTAAAAGGTCAGGTAATAAATATTTTAGGCCAGCCTAGGCTCTGTTGCAACCACTCAGTCCCACCATTGCAGTGTGAAAGCAGATACAGACAATCCTTAAACACAGGAGCAGGCTGTCTTCCACTGGAAAACAGGCAGTGGGGACTTAACCCATGGGCTGCAGTGCCTGATCCCAGATGTAAATATCAGCCTCTGGAAGAGGACTGAAATAGGAGCCACAAGATGTAGGTCAAAGCCAAAGTCCACCATTTAATTTACTGGAAATTATTTAACTTCAGCAAGTCTCAGTTCAAATGAAGAAAAGAAAGAAAAGGAAACGGTATGCACTGTGCCTCAAAGGACTAAGAATGCTAATAGTTAATATCTGAATCTTATAAAAAATTTTAAATAATTGTTAATGTGTATTTATATATTTTGAGAGCAAGTGAGCAGGGGAAGGGCAGAGAGAGAGGGAGAGAGAGAGAATCCCAAGCAGGCTCTCCATGCTGTCAGCGCAGATCCGGACACCAGGCCCCATCTCACAAACCATGAGATCATGACCTGAGCTGAAATCAAGAGTCGGATGCTTAACAACGGAGCCACCCAGGCACCCCTGAATATTATAAAATTTCAAATGCTCCTTTCACACTCATCATCACCTTTAATTCTAAAAAACAAAAATCCTTAGTATCTACCCAAACCGGTAGATGTTATCTAACTCCCAATATTCCAATGTAGATACATTAATCCCATTTTATGCAAGACACTGAAGGTTATGTGGGGAGGAAAAGTGAGGTGAAAACTGTATGGTGCTACATTAGCACAAGGTGCCATAATTACTCAAGATGAGGAAAATAAGGTCTCTCAATTCTTTCCTTCAAATAGAAGGAATTCACTTCAAGTAGTGGATTTTCATCAGAGTACTTAAAATCCAATTCAACATACAGGTTCTAACACCCACCAATGTGTTTAATAAGCCTCTGCCCTACTGATGCCCATGGAGAACCCTAATTTACCCCTAAGGAGAGGCTGGGGAATCCCTTCTATGTCCTTGTCCTCCCTCAGAGCATATCCGGGAAAATAGAGTTGCTGGTATGTGCATGGACATGGTAGTTACATAGGGACAGAGCCATGTTTCCTACCTGCGCCAATAAGATATATGAAGGAATGGGGAGGGGGCGACACGTGGACACCTGGCATCTTCCAACCACCGACAGCCCTGCAGGTGAAAAGGCTCTGAGGTTTATCCTTTGCCTGTGGCTGTGTTAAAGCAAGGGTGATAGGGGTCCACGGCGGCCCCTATATCAGGCTTGAAGCAGGATGATCAGACTAAAAGACACACGTTGCGGATCTTCACTTTCAAGGGTTGGAAATCATCCCAGACATAGCCTTTAAACGTTTTACAATTTCAAAGAGCAAAGATCACAGTTGTTGAATTCCATTTGCAGATCATCTGACGCAGTATAATTTGACAAGTACATGAGTTTTGGGGGTATTTCTGACATATTTTTCTGCTACTAAAGGGAGCATTGTCCTACTATAGAAAACTGGGAACCATAGAAAAAATAATTGATGAAGTAAGAGTAATCCATAATTCCATAAGGCAAAATAACTGTTAATGTGACAGACTGTTTTCAAAGATGGCTATAGCTATCCCTCCCCTTGTGCATGCTGTTTTGCCATTGACTTTGCCACTCCCCTCATCTAGAAGTGGAGTTTGATTTTGCCTCCCACTGAGTCTAGCCAGATGCTGCAGGTTGTTTTCTGAATAGGAAGCTCCAGAGTGACATAGTACAAATAATGATGCTAGGCTTTTTGTTTTTAATGTTTATTTAGTTTTGAGAGAGCAAGTGAGTGACAGGGGAGCAGAGAGAGGGGAGACAGAGAATCCCAAGGCAGGCTCCATGCTGTCAGCACAGAGCCCAATGTGGGGCTTGAATTCACAAACTGTGAGATCATGACATGAGCTGAAATCAAAAGTCGACACTCAACTGATTGAGCCACCCAAGTGCCCCTAATGGTGGTAGGCTTTAAGAGCACTTACAGCTTTTGTTTTTCCCTGCTTGGAGCCCTGAGTCTCCATATTTTTTAAAAAAAAAGTGGGGAGGGGGGAAACCTTCTAAAAATGAACTATTTAAATAAGGTCCAGGAGTGCCTGGTTGGCTCAGTCAGTTAAGCATCCAACTCCTAATTTTGGCTCAGATCATGATTTCAGAGTCATGAGATCTAGCCCTGCTCAGGCTCTATGATGGGCATGGAGCCTGCTTAAGATTCTCTCCCTCTCCCTCTGTCCCTTGCCTGTTCATGCTCATACATACATATGCATAAACAAACAAACAAATGAACAAACATCTGGATTCTTATAACACCACACAAGTCCAACTTTCAATGGAAAATCAGTCATACCAAGAGCAGAGAAGATCTCAAATCAAACAAGAAAAGAAAACCAACAGGTGCCAATACCAAAATGACACAAATGTTGGAATTATCTGCCAAGGATTTTAAAACAGCCATCATAAAAGTGCTTCAATGAGCCCAGGAACATGCTTGAAGCAAGTGAAAATATAGGAAGTCACAGAAAAGAAACAGAAGGTTTAAAGAGGAACCAAATGGAAATTTTAGAGCTCAAACACACCATAAATAAAATAAAAACCCCAGTGGATGGGCTTAACAGCAGAATTTAGAGGACAGAGGAAGAATCACGAACGTTGAAAATGAAACAATAGAAAATATCCAATCTGAATGACAGAGAAAATAGAAAAATAATGGTTAGTGCCTCTGTGGCATGAAAGACTGTAACCAAAGATCAATATTCATGTCTCTGAAGTCTGGAAAAGAGGAGAAAGAGAGTGGGCTGAAAACGTACAAGAAATCATGGCTGAACATTTCCCAAATTTGGCAAGACATAAGCCTACAGATACAAGAAGCTGAGAGACACCCAAACAGTATGAACCCAAAGAAATCTATGTGAAGACATACCATGGTTACACTTCTGAAATCTAAAGACAAAGAAAAAGTCTTGAAAGTAGCCTGTTTTTACTTGTAGGGAAAAAAAACAATTCGAAGGAGTCAGACATCTCATCAGAATCCATGAAGGCCAGAAGGAAGCAGCACCACATTTTTCAAATGCTGAATGACAATAAAGATCAATCCAGAATTTGATCATTAGCAAAACCATCCTTCATGAATGAAGGAGAAATGAAGATATTCTCAGATGAAGAGGAACTAGAATTTGTTGGCAGCAGAGCAACTATATAAAAATGACTAAAGGAAATTCTCTAACCAGAAAGCAAATGATAAGAGAAGGAATCTTTGAAAATCAGAATGGAAGAAAGAACGTGGGAAAATGAAAAATATGGGTAAATACAGTAATATTTCCCTCTTAAGTTTTCTAGATTATGTTTGAGGGTTGAAGCAAAAATAACAATGTGTGCTATGGTTCTCAATGTATATAAGGGAATTTAAGACAAGGGAGAGAGTAAAGGCAGGTAAGGCTTCTACACTTCAGTCAGACTGGTAAATGTTGACACCAACAGACTGTGGTATCTTTTATACCAAGTTCCCTGAATGTTAAATACCTTGGACAATAGCTAGACCAATCACTACAAAAACTATATGAAAGGAAGCACTCAAAATCACTATCTATAAATCAAAATTGAATTTAAGTAACTCGGAAGAAGGCAAGAAAAAAAACCCAGAAAAATGAAAACAAAAAAAAACAAAAAAAAAGACAGCAAAATACTTAAAAAAAAAAAAAACCCACCACAATTATAGGGGCCTCAAAGCATTCAGGTGTGCAAAGTGGTCAAACCTGGTACCCGAGCCAGCCTGCGGGGCAAAATTCCTGCCTCCATCCCACGGGACAAATTTCCTAAGCCACAGCTGCCTTAGGCACTAAATCTGTAAATTGGAGATCGTAATATCCAATTTACAGGAGTTTGAGGTTTAAACAAGCTAATATTTACTTATAACAATGTCTGACAAGTGGTAAATATGATATGCCTATTTTCCAATTTAAATAAAAGAAATTGATTTCCCAACATTCAATTGTTTCTTTTTCTACCCTCATAAATTAACACTGTGAAAAACATCTTTATGCTTTAGTCTTATTCCATGTTTCTGACTATTTTTAGGATACAGGAGTTCTCTGAAATGTTTTGATGTTCGTGTGCAGCCCCACTCCTTTTTCCTGACAGGGTAAACTTCACCGACTTCTAGAAGAACTTGAATATAACTAGAGCAGCTGCAGTTTTCACCATATTTGTTTTGCCAGCACACAGAATACAGTGGAGAAGGTCTTTACAGCAGATGATGTAAGGAAATCCTCGAATTTTATGATTTTTACACCAATACATTTGCTAAGGTAGCCTCCTATCTTGGTTAAGAGCATGGGTTCTGAAGTTTGATTGCCTGGCTTCAAATTCCAGCTGTATCATTTATTAGCTGTGCAACCTTAGGCACATTGCTTAACCTGTCTGTGCTTCAGTTTTTTCATCTATAAAAAAGGGGGAAATAATAGTATCACAGGGATGTTCTGAGGATAAAAAGTTAATACACCTGAAGTGTTCAGAGTAGTGCCTGCCATTAAACCAAATAGAAAAGTTAAGTGAAGCCCCCTTCCTGATGGCCTAAAACCATCCTGCAAGCAGGCAGGTAAGGAAATGATCATGAGCGTCCATGTGAAATGGTGAGGAAAAGAGGGGAAACACCTCCCTCTGTCATTATTTAGCAATATTAGCGGCCAAGAGTGGAGTGAAGGAGCTACTGGTTATTCGGCACCATACCGTAGCCTACTGAACATCGCTTCCCCAACCAATCATCTCCAAAGGACGGGTGAAACCAGTTAAGTTTCATAATTTTTTTCATCCGAGCTGATTCTGGCTGTGCACATGTGGGAAGTTAGCACATTAATTTGACGACAAACAGATTGGCCTGTTCCATAGGGATAGCTGAACGGCTCACTGTGTGGTTTGAAAGTTTTGTAATTCTTGGTCTAAAGGAATTCTGTGACTTACAGAGAATATGCTAAGATTTTTTGGGCTATAAATCAAAGCGCAAGATCATGCTTTGGGAGATGCTGTTTATTGCGTTTTTGAATGGAGTTAAAAATAAACTGTTAAGATCTCTCTTAAACTCTGGGCTCAGAGTAGATTCTATTCTGAGGTATTATTACTCAGTATATAAACAAACTCTACAGAGATAAATTGTACAAACTGCCATAGTTCCTTCCTTGTTACCAAAGAGTAACAGCTGGTTGCTGGGGGAAACAAAAGGTTAGCTTCCTATCTTAACTTTCTCCTTTCCTCATTTTTAATGGCTGATTTCACTCTGAAATTCAGACAAGAGACAGACTACAAAAGCATTAATCCATCCATTTTATTCAGCCTTCAAGCAGGATATTCAAGACCTAAAGGAATTTCTCTCAGACTTCATGCATCGTAGAAAATAGAGATGTTTGAGGCTCATGCATTATGTCCTCAACTCATACCTAACTGGAATGTTGACCATAGGTCCTGATTTCCTATCACAATTCCAGGGTAAAATATTCTGGCCTATTCTTAGCATAAATTATAAAATTATCCTGAAGTTCCAAGAACTAGGCATTTTCTTTTTTTTTTTAATTTTTTTACCTTTATTTTTGAGAGACAGAGCACAAGTGGGGGAGGGGCAGAGAGAGAGGGAGACACAGAACCTGACGCAGGCTCCAGGCTCTGAGCTGTCAGCACGGAGCCCGATGTGGGGCTCCAACTCACAAACTGAGATCATGACCTGAGCCGAAGTTGGACGCTTAACTGACTGAGCCACCCAGGCGCCCCAGAACTTTATTACATCTCCTCTATGACCCTGACAAGCCATGTGTCCTATTTTAAGGACCATGAGCCCAGGCAGCTTCTCATAAACATAACAGCTGAGTACTGTCTGCCCATTTCCAGGGTACAGTGTTGGGGTCTGGGCTCCATAACTTGGGGGACTTGATCGATGTTCCAGAGAAAGCTTCAAAAGAGAGGCCTCTTAAGATTTCATAAGAATTTCTGCCCCAGTGTGCTTTGCAGGCCTCACAGATTTAAAGGAACATTTGGTATAAACAAGGAAATGCAAGAGGGTTGCCAGCTGGGGGCTATTTGCATATTGAATCCTGTCCGTTCAGAGCAAGGCCAAGGTAACTGGAACAGAAACCAAAGACGCACTCCAGCCTCTATTGCTTTAAGAGTGTGCCTCCTGGAATCAGCCTCCGTGGATCTGACTCTTGTCTCTACCACTTATTAGCAGTGTGACCTCAAGTAAGCTAAACAAATTCTCTTCGGTAATAATAGTGTCGTGCTGACAGGAGTGTTGTGAGGATGAATTGAGCTAAAACACATAGAATAGTGCTTCTAGGACAACATCGTCTATTTCAGTGTTCTTCTCGTTGAAGTTATTAGCATTGTTATGTCCGTATTGAGAGAGATTTACAATGGTTGCTTAGAAAACCAGAACCAATAAAATGTATTAAGCATCTACCATTTACTCAGTCCTGAGCTAAGCACTCAGTATTCAATGATATAAGAACAGCCAGGTAAATGGAAGAGAAGAGACAAATCTACCATGCAGAAGCATTCCAAATAATTTATACAGATACTCAGCAGAACCGCCTCCTGGAGTGCGGGCTGTACACGGTGATTCTTCCCAAAGAGCATAGTAGGGAAAGGGGTGGAAGGCTGGCAACTTTACAGTGAAGAAACCTGACACACATTAACTCCGCCAAATAATCAAGCTCCCCATAACAGTGATAAATCATGTTAATTATATGCACCCTGACACCAGTCAACTCATGAGAAAAACCTGAGACAAATCACAACTGAGGGACATTCAACAAAATACCTGACCGGTACTCCTCAAAACTGCCAAGCTCATCAAAAACAAGGTGCGTCTGAGAAACCGTCACAGCCGGGAGGAGCCTACGGAGATAAACTGCATGTAGTGTGGTTGGTCCTAGAACAAAAAAAGGCCATTAGGTAAAAACCAAAGAAATCTTAACAATGTATGGATCTAGTTAATAATGTATCATGGTGGTTCATCCATTATAACAAATGGACTTTACCTAATGTAGTATTTTAGTAAAACGAGAAACCGGCTACTGGGGTATATGGGAAGTCTCTGTACTGTCTCTGCAATTTTTTGGTAAATCCAAAACTGTTCTTAAAATAAAGGTTTATTTAAAACAAAAAAGACAGGGGCACCTGGGTGGCTTAGTTGGTTAAGTGTCCAACTTTAAGCTCAAGTAATGATCTAATGGTTCATGGGTTCAAGCCCCATGTCAGGCTCTGTGCTGACAGCTCAGAGCCTGGAGCCTGCTTCGCATTCTGTGTCTCCCCATCTCTCTGCCCCTCTTTCTGTCAAAAAGAAATAAAAAAAAAAAAATGAAATGAACTTAAAAAGATATGGGTCTGGCTGGTAAGGAAGTCCCAGAGTTATGGGAACAAGTGATTACATCTTAAATTATAAGGCAGTGTGGAACATGTGACATGGGAAGCATATAAAATGTAAAATGTGCTGCACACAGCACAGAGAGATGGACCCCAGTGTCAAGTGTGGTTAAGCGAGGTGTTAGGAAGGAGGCATTGTCCGAGCTGCAATTTTCAGGAATGAATCAGAAGGTGGGCAGGGCAGGCTTCCTAAGCAGAGGGAACGCCGAAGTAAAAACTTGAAAACTATTGAGGCTTTTGCTGTCGTCAAGGCATTACGAGTGAGGGGGAAGAGTCACAAAACGGGAGCCACAAGGGAAGAGGCAAATCAGAAAGAACCTGGCAGTTTGACTAAAGACTAGACCTCACTTAGCCAGAGGGGACCAGCCCAACAAAACCATTCCAAAATTGGATGGTTGGAAAAGCAAAGCAGCAGAAAACTCTGCTGACAGGCACCCCAATCTCTTTAAGTTAAAATGCCTACCTCCCTCCACTGCCAGAAATCACAGCTGCAAAGTATGGGACCTGACCTATGTTAATTCCATGTGTTCTTGGATTCAATTTATTGATGAATTTAATTGGTTCTTTCTAGAGAAAGACTCATGACTTGAGAAAAAGAACTTACCATTATGAGTCAGAAGGCTTCTCCTGGAATGGACAGAATATCAAATAAAGCTTGGCCTGGATGACAAGTTTGGCTATTTCAGCCTGTGGAGGGGTCCATGTGAACCAGCACCAAGTCAGTGAGGGCAAGAAGGTGGCAGACAGTGGGCTAGGGTGGGGGTGGCAGTGGGGGTGGGTGTGAAAATGCTCTTTTAAATTGGGCTAGAATTGAAAGAAATGTGCTAGAGGCGGGGCTCCAACCTGAACACAGACCAGCAGCCCTAGAAAGGCTATTAAAATAATTCAGTTCTCCCTTGCTTTTCCCAGCAATACAAGCATACTGCCACACTGTTAAGCACAGCTCCGTGGGTAATGGGTTCAACTGTATAGATTTAATGTCTGTCTAACTTATGGAATCCACAAAGAGTAGAATTCACCCACTCAACGGTTTTGGGTGTCCTAACAATGGGAAGACACAGAAATTCGAGATGCCCCACAACATGTAGGACAAACAAGTGTCCTCCATTCCAAATGCTTTATACCTGTCATTCCAGAAAGTCACGAGGCAGGAAACCTATCGATAATTATCAGAGCGGAGAACATAACCCTGTGTTACATATAAAAATATCTTTTGCAAGATACTAATTTTGCAGAAACCCAACCACCATGTAAATCAAAGAAAGAATTTCCATTGTTTGAAACTTGCAAGTTGTTATTTTGGACAGTACCATGACTGATAGCAGCACAAATGGTAGTTTTGGATACTAGACTCTGTGAGCCTGTTTTTCACAGTCTCTGCATTCACAGCAGTTCCAAATGTAAATGCAAGTATGCAACACCTTCATTAGGTCTACTGTGGCCATGGTTGAAAATTTACATATTGAAACACATCTTATTTTAGAAATTTATTTCTTTTTATTTTTCCTTTATATTATTGCTAAGATATTACATTAATGTTTAAAAACATTTTTAATGTGTATTTCCTTTTGAGGGAGAAAGAGAGACAGAGTATGAGCAGGGGAGGAGCAGAGGGAGAAGGAGACAGAATCTGAAGCAGACTCCAGACTCCAAACTGTCAGCACAAACTCTGATGCAGGGCTCGAACTCATGAATGAACCATGAGATCATGACCTGAGCTAAACTCAGATGCTTAACTGACTGAGCCATGTAGATGCCCCTATATTAATGTTTTAATTGTGTGAATAGGTATTTCATTTTAGGACAGTAAAGAGGAGATTACAAAATATTTACTATAATTAGATGTTGGATCTGATAGAGTTAAGAACCACAGTATTAGATACAAGGGAGCTAAGAAATGGGGAGAAAGCCCTTCCCAGAAGCTGCCCCTTCATTATCTCTAAGAGGAGGAACTTAAATGGCTCTGGTGGGCTCTCAGGATTTCCGTTCCTGGATTGAGACTACAAGGGACTCTGCTTACAGAAACTCCTGGAGGCAGACACAAAAGAGACCTCAGGGAGTGTCTCAGAAGTTTGGGGCTAGGGGAGTCTGGGTGGCTCAGTCGGTTAAGCGTCTGATTTCAGCTTAGGTCGTGATCTCATGGTTCATGGGTTCGAGCCCTGCATTGGGCTCTGTGCTGACAGGTAGCTCAGAGCCTGCTTCAGATTCTGTGTCTCCCTCTCTCTCTGACCCTCCCCTGCTCATGCTGTCTCTCTCTCTCTCAGAAACAAATTAAAACATTAAAAAATTTTTAAAAAGGAGTTTGGAGCTACTCTGAGACCCAGTTAAATGCAATTAAATTAAACTCTGAACATGCTGTAGAAATGTCAGGGGAAGTCAAGTCTCCTTAGGTTCTGAGATCAGGGCATGAATGGGTTCTGCTTTAAAAACTTTTTTTAATCTTTATTTATTTTTGAAAGAGAGCCAGCGAGAGAGAGAGAGAGAGAGAGAGAGAGAGAGAAGGGGAGGAACAGAGAGAGAGGAAGACACAGAGTCTGAAGCAGGCTCCAGGCTCTGAGTTGTCAGCACCGAGCTCAACCGGGGGCTCGAATCCACGAACCATGAGATCATGACCTGAGCTGATGTCAGACGTTTAACCTACTGAGCCACCCAGGCGACCCTGGGTTCTGCTTTTTAAAAGAATAACATCTCACCCAGAGAGACAGACGGAAGCCCCATTAAACTGTCTTCCGTGAGAGGGCGGGGTGACTACTTACCAGCTTCTCCTCCACTGGGCATCAGCATTAGCTGAAATCATTAAGTAGGTTTCCTTTGGTCCAATAGGATTTGCATTGTTTTGTTTTCACCTAAGGAGGATTTGGGGACGATGATGATGATGATGGTAAAGACAAATGTGCTTGCTATGATGTAAGCTGGCATACAGTGGAAAGAAAGACCTGTGGGTTCTGATGTCAGTCTCCAGTTCCCCGTCACGAAGCAACACAGAGACAGCCTTCAGCCAGCATAGCCAGGACACTTGTCCTGACCCAGCCAGGCTCCTTTGCATGTTGTTCTTGATCCGACAGCCTCACTGAGGTCTTTGGTTCTTGCATCAGAGTGAGGTGTGCAGTTCTCAAAAAGGAAAACCTGAACAGATATCCAAATCAATGGTGTCTACCACCGTGCCCCACCAGAATTGCAGGAACAAGCTTCCTCAGTGTGCAGTGCCTACTTTGGAAGGTTCTAGACATTAACACTGGATGGGAATTGGAGCCCTAAATAGAACTTCTCAGGGTGCTCATGATTTTACCAAGTTGTCAGCAACAGTATACCCTTTCTAATCTCCCAGGGGTTTATCTAACTCAAATCCTGTTGTCTTGACTTCCATTGGTGAAAATAGTAAAAGGTCAGTGCTTGAACTAGTTGAGGAAAACCATGTTGTACCCAAAGAGTAGCATGCTAAACCCAATCTGAGGGAGAACTTAAAAGTTAAATTAAAAATTAAAATTGAAGTGCTTCTACCAAACCCGTATAGCTCATACTATTAGAACCAAAAGTCATTTGCAGAAAGCTGTAAGTCAGGTGTTGATCTCTTTAAGAATTTGGAACTTTTAAGGGCACCTGGCTGGCTCAGTCAAACGTCAGACTTGGGCTCAGGTCATGATCTCCTGGTTCGTGCTCTCCTGGTTCGTGCGTTTGAGCCCCGCATCGGGCTCTATGCTGACAGCTCAGAGTCTTGAGCCTGCTTCAGATTCTGTGTCTCCCTCTCTCTCTCTGCCCCTCCCCTACTCATGCTGTTTCTGTCTCAAAAATAAATAAACATAAAAGAAAATTTTAAAAAAAGTATTTGGAACTTTTAGGGCAGTTTCAGAGGAACTTTCCTCTGAAGGCATTATAAGTAACGGCAAAAATAACAGAAACCCCAACACCTATATAATGTTACTTATTGGGCTCTATCTATGCTTCAGATGTCATGCGAATGGCATGTGGCCTCTGCCATTTCATTCCTCACAATTACTCCATGATAGAAGTATTATCATCTCTAATTTCTAGACCAGCAAACTGAATTTATATATGCTGATTAGCTTTTCCAAGCAGTCTGGAAGTCAATATGAGTCCAAGACTTAATCCAGTGCCTTGTTTTCATCACTGCCCCGTGAGAGGTATCATGGACCATGGACAGAGTATGAACTCCAGCATAAAGCATGTTCCCGCTCACTGGCCGTGTGACCTGGAATCAAAATCTCAACACTGGGCTTCTGTTTCTCCAAAATTCCACAGGCTGTATAAACTGGTCAGAGGAGACCATAGATGGGTGTAGACAGTTGCCTGAGGTTGGGCTGGCTTGTTTATGCTCTGAATCGGCCCCAGGAGACAGTTGAAAGGTCACATAGAGGACACTCCCAGGTGCATGCTGATGGCGAGAGAAGGATGCACACTTGAAGAAGAATGGTTGCAACGAATTTATAGATTTACGTTTGTGAGGTCAGCCCTCTTGAAGCTGTCCATTTGCTGCTCAGTCCCTTTGTGCAAGGTGATTTGTGGAGACAGCTGTCCTCAATTTTCTGCTGTCTGAGTGTTTTTAATCATTGCTATCTGAATACAGCTGAGATTTCCTCACTCTTCTGGATTTGCTGCTATTGGGTATTGGAAACTGCTGAGAACCAAATCTAAAGAAAAAAATATATATACACAATATATATTTAATGTATATTATATAACATATTATATCTTTAACATATTATAATATATTATATGTTATATTACATTATTATATAACTTATAATAAATATCTGAAATATGTGCATATATCAGATATATGTGTATGTATCAGATATATGTGTATATTATACTATAATATTATATAACTTACAATGAATAATATATCAGATATTATATGTGTATATATCAGAGCCCATTTACCAGCTGCATGTCCACAAAAGTACACAAATATTAAAACTATTTACAAATCAAGTCAAATATGCTGTGCCACGACTGAATTAATACCTGAAATGGTTATAAAACTTTCCAAAGCATAAATTTAAAAGGAATAGAGATTTTATTTAATCACACTTCTTGAGAGGAGATGTGGTAACAAGAGCTAAGTTCTTCTCCATCTCTTCTGCTAGCTAGCTCTGTAAAACACAGTGAGGTCTATAACAGTGTACAGGTCAGACAATCTAACTTACAGTGTGGCAGGGCATTGATTTGCACAATACAACAACAGAATTCAGATGCGCAATAACAACCAACCAAACGAAAGTCCTATTTGTCTCCCACCTAATCACATCGTTGTGAGGCTCTCATTTCCATGGTGGAAACACCTTAGGGGAACATGAAATAATTAAATTCGACAAGTCAAAGTGATTTAGTCTCAAGGCTCCTTCAGTGCAACAATTTCATTTGAATAAGTAGTCAGTTCAAACCCTCTCTCTCTTTAATTTCAGTATTCTTCCTTTTCTTCCCTCTTCACAGTATAGTATCTGAGTTGAAGGGATATCTGTAATGCATCTGCTGCCTGTCAGGATAAGCCACCTGGCCTACCTGCTTTCCTTTCCTCACTGCTCTATGGTATATATGTCATTGGTGCAGACCGGCTCCTAGGCACTCTCTACCAGTGTCTGTTGAGATATAGCTAATCCTGGTTGATTTAGGGTATACTGCTGGCCCCTGCTCCTTAACCTACTGAATATAGTGGTCAAAATAAATCAAAAAGTAAATGTCTGAGAAAGTATGGGAGAGATGATCTTATTCCCACTACACCCACGACATCAATAACCATCTATAGTAGATGATTCAACATGTTTTATCTCCAGTCCTATTCCTTGAGCAGCTGACATGTGTAACCAACTACTACTTCATATCTCCATCTGGTGTCTGAAAGGCACCTCAGATTGGATATATTCGACCAAATTCATCATCTGAAATCCCCCAAATCTGGCCTTATTTCAGTTTTCCTTAAGACAGTAAGTATATCTACCATCTACAAGCTATTCAAACTAGAAATTTAGAGTTCATTCTTAAAAGCCTCTCTCTTCAGCCTCTATATATAACCCATTATCAGATCCTGTTGCTTTGAGCTCTAATCACCCCACAGATCTGACCCCTCTCTGTCTTCACTGCCACCTGCTACTCAAAGCCACCATTGTCTTTCAACTGGACTTCTTCAAGGGCCTCCTGACTTCTTTACCTGTATCCATGCTGGCCTTCTAATCCACTTTCCACCTTAAGGAGAGGAATGTTTGCAAAGTAAACACAGTCCCATAAACGCATGCATGTACACACACACACACACACACACACACACACACACTTCTTAAAACTCCAGCTGGCATTCTAGGATTCTAAGATAAAGACCAAAATATTTAACATGTCTCTCAGAATTCTGGGTCATCGGGTTCCCAATTTTCTCTGCAGCAACCCTCACACATTTTCCTTTACTCCCTGAGTTCCAGTGACACTGGTCTGATTTCAATCTCTCACTCTAAAGGGCTTCTTCCTGACACAGAGCCTTTGTCTCTGCTTTTCCCTCTGTCTCAAAGGCTCCTCTCCCCACTTAGCCCTTCTTTGCCTGGCTAACAGAAACTTCCTTCTGATATCACCTTATCATTGTTTCCTCAGGAAGCCTTTCTAACCTTCCTAACAATGTAAAATCCCCTTGTACTTTTTCTCAGCTCTCAGTTTACACATATGTATATGGTTCTTTGATTAACAGACATCTCTCTCACTAGATTGTAAACTTTGTGAGAGCAGGAAATATATCTGCTTTGGCTTACCATTTTATCCTGTGCACTCAGAAGCATCATGGCACACAGCAACGTGCTCCTATATATATTTTTTATTTCTACTCATTGAATACATAACTGACTGAATAAAATCCATCCAGAAACTCTTTGATGAGTACATTTTTTAAAAATATAATAAGTTATTGATATTCACGGCATTGATGGTCAACAGGAGAAATGTTTTTAGATTGGAGATTTTGACAGCAGTCTATGCCACCTATTAGCTCTGTAAAGTTTGGAAAATCATTTAACTCAGCAGCAGCATTAAAATAATAATAAGCACAGGGCTACAAACAAACCTTCAAATATTATACAGATATAAGGCATTATGATTTTATTAGCAAAGTTTTAAAAGCTTTCTATGTAAAAGCCATAAAAAACACCCATAAGAACACATACGTAATGTTGAAAAAAGTCTTAAACCTCCCCCATAGACTTTAATTTTATATTAGTTAATATGAATGTTTAATCAAATGTTTATGGAACATTCTTTAGGTACCTGGTACCTTGCAAAAAATTTATTTCCTATCATGTAATTATTATTATAGTTCAGTTAAGTGGGTGTTAGCAGGTTCTTTCCCACAGATAAGGAAACTAAGCTTTAAGCAAGTAACTGCTTTGTCCAAGGTCATGAATGAGTAAGGGGCAAGCGAGGATTCTGACACCTGGTGCCTGTGACTTCAAAACCTATCCACACTTCAGGAAATTTGGGTTAATTTAAAGGAAAAATTTTATCAAATAAAAGTAGAATGTTACTTCTCTTTGGGGGGTGGGGGATGTGGCAGGGAAGATCATTATTGTAAACCCAAATTAGTAGTCTAGAAAATGGTCAGCAAGAACTATGTCAAAGACCTGAGAAAAAAGAATATATAGAAATCGTGAAGGAAAAGTTTAGAGATTTAAAGTCTGTATTTCTAGAAGTCCTAACAAATGAATAACAAATATTTTAGAAGTTTAAAGGGAGGAAATAGACAAATAAACAGAGAAAATGTTCCTGAGATAATAATGAAAAACTCAAATCTGCATGATTGAAAGGGCTCTCTGATTTCAAGCCTGGAAGATTCTTAGGCATGCCTAAATAAAATTTCTGATCTCTTAAGGATAAAGAGAAAAGATCTGACACACCACCCAAAAACAAAGCTACCTACACAGGAAGAAAAAGAATTAGACTGGCACCTCCAACATTGGAAGTTAAGCAGTAAGATTAAATCTACAACTATGAACAAAAGCTACAGCTGAATTCCATACCTTGTGAAGATACGATCACCCTTCCATGGAGGATATCCAAGACTTCAGAGAGTGAATCATGCGTATAGTCTGTTAGGACAATACTCAGCAATATGAACTAAATAATAAGTGAAACCAAAAAGAAATCACAAGTTGAAAAAAGAGAAAAATTAAAAATCAGTGAAAAATAAACCTGATTGATTTGTACATAAATATGGGTGCAGATACACATAGAGCTGAAGATATAAAAACGTGGATAAACTACCTGATTTTGCTCATCAGAGGGTTAAAGAATGGCGCTTGAAACAGCAGGGGAGGAAAACACAAATAGAAACAGATTCCCAGCAAAATCTAGGAATTGAGAGTGAGGGAACAAATGAAATCATTCTAGAAGTTTAATGATAGAAAGAGGGGAAAGAAAGGTGAAAGGAAAAGTATTTTAAAGTGTATTTATTTATTTTGAGAGAGAGAATGAGAGCAAGGAGGGGCAGAGAGAGAGAGGGAAGGAGAGAGAAAGAGAATCCCAAGCAGGCTCCATGCTGTCACCACAGAGCTGTATGGGGGGGCTCAAACTTACAAACGAGATCATGACCTGAGCGGAAGTCAGATGCTTAAGCAACTGAGCCACCCAGGTGCCCCAAGAAAAAGTAATTTAATAACTTCATCCTGTATGGCGGGGAGAAAAATAGAACACTAAACACTGAAAGCACCCCAAGTGAGAGAAACAGTTTAGTCATCTGCTGGAAGACTGTCATTAAGAAAAGGGAAAAATATACTACCACTTCCAAATTATCAAGGGAACAGAAACAGAATGAATATCAACTTAAACCAGCTAGGTTAAGAAAAGGGAAACAAAGCAAGTAATAAAATGCAGAGACTGAAGAAATAAAGTCATTATGTTGAATTTGAGTACACAGAGGTATCCTATTAAAATACAAAGACTGTCAGACTAGATTATACACATTTTGCTATTTGCAGAAACCACATTTCAGTGATAAAGAATGATGGAAAATGAAAAGATCAGCAAGGAGATACCAGACAAATGCAAACAAAAAAGAAAACAGATGTGGCAATATTAATACCAGATAAGGTGAAATTTAAACTTGAAGCATTATATAGGATTGAAAGCATCATTATGTACTCATAAAAGGCACAGTTTTAGAATTTGGCTAAATCGTTATAAACTACATGTACTAAAAAAACACATCGCAGCTAAATATATGGGGCAAAAATGACTATCTGCACAAGAAAATGGAATTGTATTAGGAGCCTTCAATACACTTTCTCAGAACCTAATCCTCAAAGGTAAATAATGATAGAGGCACCTGGGTGGCTCAGTCAGTTAAGTAACTGACTCTTGATTTTGGCTCAGGTCATGATCTCAGGTCTGTGAGATTGAGCCCCCCGTAGGGCTTCGCACTGACAGCCCCATGTAGGGCTCCATGCTCACAGTGTGGAGTCTGCTTGGGATTCTTTCTCTCTCCCTCTTCTTCTGCCCCTCCCGCTCCCCCATGCATATGCACACACCCACACGCCCTCCCTTTCTCTATCTCAAAATAAATAAATAAACTTAATAAAAGGTAAGAATAGAAAATTTAATAATACAGTCAATAAACTTTATTTAATAGTGTATATAGGTGGGGGGGGCACCTGGGTGGCTCCCTCGGTTTAGGGTCCAACTTCGGCTCAAGTCATGATCTCACGGTTCATGGGTTCAAGCCCCATATGGAGCTCTGTGTGGACAGCTCAGAGCCTGGAACCTGCTTCGGATTCTGTGTCTTCCTCTCTCTCTGTGCCCCTTCCCCACTCATGCTCTGTCTCTCAAGAATGAATAACCATTTTTAAAAATTAAAAAAAAAGTATATGTGGCACAGGAGTTGGTTTGTATCAGCTTTGGAGAGCCACTTGTGAGTATCTCCGCCCATCTCCATATTGAGCGATGTCATGCTGGAAGCTAGGATTAGGCCATGGTGGTCATATATACACCGTGGAAATGGCAGATGCCACAGATACTACAAATCATCATACCCAGAGAGTTGGCTGTGCAACTTTTAACAGCATACCACTGGGTCCACCCATGAAAATTTACATTTAAATAGAGAATACAGTTTTTCTCACATACTCAGGGAGCATTTTGAAAGATTAATCATGTATTTAATTCAAAACTTTAACATATTCTAAAACTGGAGGTATTTACAAACTATATATTTTATCATATGCCAATGAAAGTTGAAATAAGTAATGTTAAAGTGATGGGAATTACTACTGAAAATTTAGAAACACATTTTTAATAAGTGTTAGGTCAAAAGAGCACAATAAAAGGACTCAGAATCATTTGGAAAGAAAGGAAAGGGAGAACCATTCATTCAGAGTCTATGGGACAAAGCTCTACTCCAAAGAAATTTTATAGCCTTAAATGCCTTGGTTATTAAAGAAGAAAGAGATAGGAAGAGTTGCACAAAGAGCAGAAGAACTAATCTTAAGAAATTAGAAAGAACCACAAAATGAACTAAATAGCAATGAAAAGAAAACTAGTAACCATAAAAATGAAACTAATAAAATAGAAAACACAAAAGATTTTCTTAAAAAACTATAAACAGACTCTTTGGAAGGAAAAATACGTTTTTTCAACAGGATCTTGAATTTAAAAAAACAAGAGAAAAAAATAGAACAACATTAGAATTAAAAAAAGAAATATAACTACAGATGTAAGTGAAATAAAGATCATCTATAAGACAATGAAACTGAGGAAACACATTTAAAATTACTTTTCTTGTAAAACACAAATTCTTTAAACCTATCTAAGAAGAAAAAGAAAGCTCTAATATTCCAATCACCATGAAATTGGAAAAGAGATGAAAAGTCCACAATTTAAAAAAGTACAAGACCATGTGGGTTTATAACTGTTTTAGCCATCTTTTAAAGAATAGACAAAAATTTGTTTAATATATTCCATTCCTGGTAAGAACATGAAAATGTCTCCAGTTAACTTTTGGAAGATAAAATTATTCTAATATCAAACCTGATAACTAAGATTTTAAAAAAGAAGAAAGGAAGAGAAAGAAAACTTTCTTTTAGATGTTAGCTCCATAAGGACAGAGACGTTTACACTTAAATACTATAACCTCAGCACCCAGACTAATACATGACATAAAACAGGTTTCAATAAACATCTTTTGAATGAATAATAGATCAATTTTCCTTATGAATAAGGAAGCCCAAACTAAAGACAAATGTTAGCAAATAGAATCTGACAACAAATCAAAATATTTATAGCATATTAACAGATGCTGAAAAGACATTTGATACCCTGATGTCACAAAGTATTTTAATTAAAATCAGACATTACAGAAGAAACTATATGATACCAAAATTCTTTATTATTATCATGAAAGTTCTAACCAATTCAGCAAGTAAAATAATGATTTTAAATATTAAAAAAGAAAAAATGGAATATTGTTGATGCATGCACCTATACCTAGAAAACCCAATTATCCTAGAGAAATGTCCATAGGCATCATTGAGTGAAAAAATCAAAATGCACTAACATGGGCATAATACCTCATTTTCTAAAACGAGTAAAAAAACAAATATTCAAGAGGGAGAGAGATAGCATGGAAAGATACATAGAATGTTACTTTGGATTATCATATATCAAAGAACTGAGTCAAGGAAGAAGAACAGGAAGGAAAAGCCAGGTAGAATTCAAATGAAAAAAAAAATTTTTCATATATATAACATACACACACTTATGCAAAATTAGGTGTGTATACACATTTCTGCAAAATTATATATACATCCATGTATAAAACATACATAAAGAAATTAAATTTTAAATTTTATTAGCAAAATCATTTTTAAAAGATTTTTAGTTTTAAAGGATTGTGCTGCTTCCAAGAATATGAAATAATTCAGAGGTTATCCTTCCCAACTACACCTCAAGGGGGTGAGAGGCAGATTGAGAGCACAGAGCATGAATTCCAACACCATCTCCTTCCAGGGCCCTAGCACGTGCACGCACACACACACACCCCGCCCCTCATCCCTGCTTTGTAGCTCAGTCTTTCCAAATTTCCGTAGGGAATGCCTTCCCACTGCCTGGTGATTTATTAGCCACAAGAGGGAATTAGCCAACCACAAGTGTGTGTTGCTTGATGCAATTTCTCTACCAATGGGCCCTGTGAGAGGGTTGGTTCCACGGCTTTATGTTTCTGCCCAAATAACTGCATGGTTAAAATTTCTAATTGTTTCTTTTCTCTAAGATTCTTCTAATCCCTCTACTGCACACTTCTAAAACCAGGAGTAGGTGAGACTATCTTGAAGAGCCTTCATTCTAAAGCAGCAACCTTCTTCCATTCCATTCATTTGACCATGGCTTTCTGAAGAGGGAAACTAATTAAACATTCAGATGGGTACCCATGAGGTGTACTCCATACCTGAATGAATGGTTCAAATGGGTCCAGCAATGCTGAATATATTTTACTTTATAAAGTAACAAAAACATGAGAGAACTTAAATCAACTGAATTTGGTAAGATCAAAATAATATTTTTTAATCTTACATTTTTGTTATAAACTTTGGATATAAAATATGTTAATACAAGAAGTGAATTTTGTGGTCTTTATTACCTATCCTCTGATATTAGCTATATTTTGGATTCTGCTGCAGTACCAAGATTATTCTTATATTTGTTTTCACTGCGGTATTATTTAAAAATCCCTGTTCACACAAGTCCACGGGAACAAAAGATAGAAGCACGTCCATTTTATGTCTTGAGATATATGGATATTCTTAAGTTGGACTAACTGGAAAAGTATTAAAAATCATTTCATTGTGAACAATCTTCTTTTTAGAGAAACTAAGGGCTTCGACGGTTCACTTCCAATTTTGCAATTGTCCTTCTTTGTCTTTTTAAAATTAATATATAACTTGGAAAACGACAAAATTATGCCCTTTTGATGAAAACTCTTTAAGCTCACTGGATTTATGACAGACTAATTTGTTTAGTAAAAATATTTAATAATTAACATTCCATAGCACAATAACATCTGTCACNTAAATTGCAAAAAAAAAAAAAAAAAAAAAGAAAACATCTGTCACCCTTGACCAGCCTCCTGAAATCAAGAGAGACCTCTGTGTAGATTACTGAGAAACTAAGTGTATCTGGAGCCATTTGTTGGCAGTTAGCACATTACAGCAAAATAAAACTTACCACTGTAAGGCAAAATGTCTTTCTAGAGACAAATATAGCTTGTCTACTTATTTTTTTAAAGCTTAATTTCTCCTCTTAATATGAATCTGGTCCAATTCCTTGCAAAATAATATCCCGGTTGTTTCACAGTAAAGATACATTTGTCCTTCCTCATATTAACAAGCAGCTAGTTGCACACTGAAATCACTCTTTTTCTAGTTCTCAAATTTCCCCAGTGTCCCCCAAGGGGAAACCGACATCTCAGTCCATCCTGACACAACACATTATTGTTAATATTTGATGGATACCTAGCTTTCCCCCACTAGAGTATAAACTCTGTGAAGTCAGAATCCTTGTCTATCTGGATCCCCAATGTCATTGTTTCTTGAGCTTTGTACTGCTCCTGGAATGTAGAAGGTACCCAGCATTGGTGGATACAAGAAGAGGGAGAATGAGAAGAGGAAGGAAAGAAAGAAGGAAGCCAGGAAGCAAGCAGGCATATAATAATAAATAATAAGTGGTCATGATTATGACTGCTGTCACTGCTCGTATTTTATGGATGGAGTTGTGAATCCATTTGCTTGCATTTACAAAGACCTCATTAGTCCTTCAGACATTTTGTTGGGGCCTAGCTACAATATAATCGTATTTCGAGGCTAACATCTCTGATGGAAATTTACTGTGGCTTCTGTTTTATTTCTAAGCTAAGTATAGGGTGTTGACATTTAAAAACTAAACAACAACAACAAAAGTTTTTCTGAAGATATTTGCACCAAGAACAGCAAGTTATGTTTTCATGAGGAAATGGATTTTCTATCAAACGGCAAATTCCATTAAATGGCTGTTTCATTGAGTTCAGCAAAAAAGTGGTCTTTTTTAAGTTTACATGTTTAAATTGAGATCACTGAAAGTCCATTTCAAGAATGCTTTCTGAACATAGAAAGAGCATCTTCACTCAGTTGTGAAGAGGGCCAATTTTCTTCTACTTTACACTTTCACTCAGCATTTTGCTCTTCTGAGCTAGAAAAGCAAGCAATGACACTCTGTTAGCCTCTAAAGTTTCTAGTACTGTCCACATAATCATCCCTAGAGTACTATTATATTTTAGCACTTTTTAGAAAAGTTATCAGACTCAAAAAATATGTCCGTTTGTCAGCATCCTCTTTTCTCTGCATCAAGATGAATAGCTCCCTCCCCTGTTTTTTGCACGTGGAATGCATTCTCAGTGTTTGAAAACATTTTAAACTAAAAAAGTAATTTTCCATCTTTTTTGGTTCTATCAAAAAAAAAAAAAAGGAAACAATCTGCCATTAGAGTCCACACTGCCCTATCCCTCACCCATGGCAGACATAAATAATTGATTGTGGCAAACCCAGACCCTAGATTTGAACACAGAGTTCATATCAACATGGTCTTCCAGGCAGTCATCCACAATTAATTAGACTTATTTATGTGAGAAAAAACTTGTTCAGCCATCGGTGCTCTAGAACTACCTGAAAGCAGTTAGGACAATTAGATACCTTGAGATCCATTTCAGTTCTATTATTCATTCTTATCTACAAATCATTTTACCTCCAAAATTTAGGAGAGACAACACAAGTAATCTTTCCTACTCCCAAATAGTAAAATTTCAACATTTGTCATTTTGTTTGTCAGCAATCAAGTAAGAAAGTAGCAACTAGGTGTAGGTTTAAGTAGTAGTAGTTGTGTGTCCTAACTCTACGTATCCTCTGTAAAGCTGAAATCAAACTCCATGATTGAATTACATTATCGTTCCCCAACCTGGCCTTTTAGTGGTCAAGACTGCAGTGGTCTCTATAGATCTTATATAAATCAGGAAAAAGTAAGCACATGAGATATCTGTAAGATGGATGCTATTGGAAACGTAAAGTTGGTCTTGGGTGAAGAGGAATGGAAAGGAAATCTCAGGAAGAAAGGGAGAGAATATGGGACTAACCCTGCCCATTCAGGCTGACAAAACAAGGGACAAGAAAGGAATGAATGCTTCTTCAGGATGGAAGCCCCACAGTGTGAAAGAAGGTATGGCCGCAATCATTTAGTCAAAACTCACCATATTTTACCTCAAAAAGTGTGGTGTCTGTGGCATTTTTCCATCTGTGTATTTTGTGCTATGGTCCATCCAAGTTACCCAAGTTTCCATTTAATGGTACAGCATGTTTTTATAATTGAAGCTACAGAAGAGGGATATGTCCCGATTCTGAAGTAAATTGCAGGAGGGATTGGATAATTATCTGGGCTGATAATCTGCAGAGCCCAAACCTGAGCAGTAATCACACATTGCCACTATTTTCCATGTGGAAGTAGCAAGAATGTACCTTTGATTAATAGGTTAATATTTTTCATCAGGCAAATTTTTACCAAGTTAATATGTTTAAAATGATTATGTGCTCTCTATAAGAAAAAAAATTATCTTTATACAATAGAATATGTGGGTAGCAGAAACTAACTTCTATGTACATCTTTCTTTTATTCAATCCCCAAAAGCCCATGAATTCAAAGCTGTTCTAAGAGTTGTAGTGCTAAAGTAAAGCATTGTTTTTCTTGTACAGATGGATGGTCTTCCCAATCCAGTATGTATAGAAGGCATCATTTGAGTACTTTCCACAGCTATGGGAATAAGGCCTGTCCCAAGCTGTTCACATCACTCACTCACTGAACCCCATTACAAGTATACCTGTTAAGTAGTATAATTTGAGGTCATGGCCTCATTTGTAATTCCTTTTTTTTTTTTTTTTGCAAAACTTTGAATTAAATGTGTGAACTTGGTCTCAAATGAATGGCATTTGTTGGAGTTTAGTCAAGATACATAGTCTTTCCTACTCCTCTGGAAATAATCCAGCTTCCAGACACCTTAATGTTATGTAAAGTCCTGGTTAAAAACTAACACAAACAAATGACAGCAACAACAAAACCCACCTGTCCTGAGATTCACCCTGGCTCCTCTCATGCAGGACCCTCGGTAACGCTGAAAGCATGATATGATTTTTATGAAGAGGGAGATGTTCCTCGACAGAAAATAAAACATGGTATTATCAGAAAGAAGCCAGAGGAGTTTATGAAGGTTCAAAATCTTCCCTGTATCCTTCTGGTTTGCTAAATATAGAACAGATGAATCATATGAATGGGTGTGCTCAGGTTCCTCTTCTCCTCCAAGCTCTTCTCCTTTTGGGTGGGGTGGCTTGAAATGTAGAACACTGTGTCAGCGGGGTTGCAACCCTCCGGTCCCCCATCAAAGGTAGAAGGCTAGAAACTGTTACCAATTTTCTCCTGGTCCAACTGGAGACACAGTTTCAGGAGCAAAGAATGAAACAGTCTATATCAGTCAGAATTCCCCAGAGAAGGAGAATCACATATATCTGTGGATATACGGATACACAGATAAGAGATAAGAGAGAGAGAGAGATAGGGTATATTTTATTTTTAAAAAATAATTTTTATATTTTACTTATAAAATATATTTAAATATTATATATTTATATATCTTATAAATATATTTTTCATATATATATATTTTATAAATAAAGAGATCTGTTTCAAGAAATTGGTTCATGCAATTGCGGGAGCTGGTCAGCCCCAAACTCCTAAGGTAGACCAGTATGCTAGAAATTCAGGCAAGAGTTGCAGTCTTGAGTCCAAAGTCTATAGAGCAAACCAGTGGTCTGGAAGCACAGGCAGGATTTTTATGTTATAGTCTTAAGGCAAAATTTGTTGTTCTCCCTAAAACCTCAGTCTCTGTACTTAAGATCTTCAGATGATTATATGAGCACTGCTCACATTATCAAGGGCAACCTCTCTCACAGTAATTGTAAATTACAAGTGAGTCAACTGTAATTGTAAATGTTAATAACATCTGCAAAACACCTTCACAACAATATCTAGGCTAGTGTTTGACCCAAAAACTAGGCACAATAGCCTAACCAAGTTGATGGTTGAAATTAAGCATCATGAGCATCATGCATCCTACTGATGTTTCAAATTGCCAATCCTCCAGAAATTAATGCTTTACACATCACTCTACCAGATCAATAAATATGTAATTTTTCTTCTCCTAAAATAAATTCAAGAAATGTCAAAATGTTTGCTTCATACACAGCACAGACCCTTTAGAGGAGAAAATTGTGTTGCAAGCTTTAGAGTTGTTTTAAAGATAAAAGAAAAGCTCTAAAATATTGAAAAGTCCTTAAACATAGGAATAAATTATAGGAGTAAATGTAGAAATAAATTGGAATGTGAAAGAATTCTAAGGGTAGATGTCTGATACTGTTATCACTGCAGAAGTATATGACTTCTGGAATTGAAGCAACACAGCTAAAGTCAACACATGCACAAGACATGCTACACCAGAGGGTCTTTCCTTTTACAGGAAAGAGAAGTACAACCTTTTAAAGAAAGTTACATCCTCTGTGAGTGCTTTGGCTTCAGTAAATAAGAACGAGAAGAAAATGAAGGTGTTTTATAACTGTCAAAAATTCAACAATACGTAAACAAAATGTGGAACTGACTTATTTTATGACACTATAAATTCAACATCCTATTGTTCTAAAGTGCCTTTCATTTATTCATTAGTGTTGTTACTCAAAATGATCACATGCCTGCTATGTCCCAGGCTCTCTCTGCTGGGTTCTGGCGATGCAGCGTTTCCAGCATCATGGCAGTGACACACAGAAGGAATTGCTTGTGTTTATAAAATACCTGTGAGGCAGAGAGAGAATGTTTTTTTCTCTGCATAAATACATAAACATTGCCTGAATGGCTATACCATCACCTGCCAGATAGGTGCATCAGCCAAGCTGGGTCAACAACATTTGTGTATGCTTAGTAACATCCCTCTTTGAAGTATGTCTATCTCCCAACACACCCACCATGCTCCCAGATCCGTCACTTTTCTTTCTCTCCTGGTCCCTTTGAGTTTTTCCTCAACACAGCACAGATTATCCCTTATTTGTTTGTATCTGTTTCTTGTTCATCATTATATCCCCTGTTCTTGGCACAATGCCTAGAAGAGGAAAAGAGATGAATAGTTATTTGTTGAGTAAATGAACGAATGGTAAACCACAGCTATATGAAATCCAAAACCTGCCCTGGGTCAGGGGATGAGGAAAAAATACCTGACTCCCTGACCAGTCATTCCCAACCATAGGCTATCCACATTACTATCTTTGAAAAAGATATTATCTTTAAGAGTAGAAAACCCAGAAATGGACCCAAAGCTATATAGCCAACTATTCTTTGACAAAGCAGGAAAGAATATCCACAGGAAAAAACGTCTCTTTCCCTCCCCTGCTCACGCTGTCTCTCTCTCTCTCCTAGAAATTAAATCTCCTAGAAATTAAAAAAATAAAAAAAGTCTCTTCAACAAATGATGCTGGGAAAACTGGACCACTTCCTTATACCACACACAAAAATCAATTCAGAATGGATTAAAGACCTACATGTGAGACAGGAAACCATCAAAATCCTAGAGGAGAACACAGGCGGCAACCTTTTTGACATCAGCCATACCAGATTCTTATTAGACATGTCTCTGAAGTCAAGGAAAACAAAAGCAAAAATAAACTATTGGGATTTCATCAAGATAAAAAGCTTCTGCATAGCGAAGGAAACAACTAAAAGCAAGCCATAGGAATGATAGAAGATGTTTACAAATGACATATCTGATCAAGGGTTAATATCCAAAATCCATAAAGAACTTATTGAACCTTGATACCCAAGAAACAAATAATCCAGTTAAAAAATGGGCAAAAGACATGAATAGACACTTTTCCAAAAAAGATATCCAGATGGCCAGCAGACATATGAAAAGATGCTCAACATCATTCATCATCAGGAAAATACAAATCAAAACCACAATGAGATACCACCTCATACCAGTCAGAATAGCTAAAATTAACAACCCAGGAAACAATCGATATTGGCAAGCATGCAGAGAAAGGGGAACCCTCTTACACTATTGGTGGTAATGCAAACTGGTGCAGCCACTATAAAAACAGTATGAAGTTTTCTCAGAAAGTTAACAATAGAACTACCCTACAATCCAGCAATTGCACTACTAGGTATTTCCCCAAAGGATATAAAAATACTCTTTTGAAGGGTCACCTGCAACCCAATGTTTATAGCAGCACTATCAACAACAGCCAAAGTATGGAAAGAACCCAAATGTCCATTGACTAATAAATGGATGAAGAAGACGTGGTATACATACACAATGGAATATTACTCAGCCATAAAAAATGAGATCTTACTATTTGCAACGATGTGGATAGAGCTAGACCAAGTGAAATAAGTCAGAGAAAGACAAATACCATGTGATTTCACTCATATGTGGAATTTAGGAAACAAAACAGATGAACATAGGGGAAAGAAAAAGAAAGAGAGAGAGAAGCAAACCATGAAAGACTCTTAACTATAGAGAACAAACTGAGGGTTGCTGGAGGCGAGGTGGGCAGGGGGATGGGCTAAATGGGTGAGAAGTATTAAGGAAGGCATTTGTTGTGACGTGCACTATGAATCACTAAATCTGTCTCCTGAAACTCATACTCATGTATCTACTAACTAGAATTTCAATAAAAACTTGAAGGATTAAAAAAAAAAAGATACATCTTTGAAGTACAAGAACAATGGGGACCGTCTCTTAACCTGACAATATTAAGCTCTAATGCCCTGAAGCATCTACTGTGTCAGAAATGAACTTCTCTCTTATGTATCTAAAATGTTCTGTGTCATCTTTAGGAAAACTGTGAAAATAGTTACCCAAATCATTTTCTGTGTTCCACTGGGTAAGAATGAGTGGAGGTATCCCCACGCCGGAGTGGCAAGTCTTCTATACTATGTAACTGCAATCACGCAGAGTAACTATAGATAATTCCTCTTCGTTATTGTCTAGTTTCTTCTATTTCTCACTATCCTGTTTAACCCTGACCAGTGTAATTCTGTATTGGTGGCAGGAACTTAGGCTATTTTAACTCCTCACTATTAGGTAACACTTCCTTTCTCTAGTCTTCTTTGGTACTGCATACTGTAGGGAGCCAGGCATGGGGGTTCCAGGCTTCTGGTCCCTATGTCATCACACAGTTTCTGGGATTTCTCAGTAGGCCATAGGACACAGTCAATGCCAAGAATTTCAGGAGACCGGGGCGGGGAATCTAGAACCCCACTGTGAAGTCTGCTGCAGAGCATACAGCACTAGGAGCTGATCCAGGGACAGCCAGCACACCAGGTGGAGGAGGGAATGAGCAGGACTGAGAGTTCCCATGCAGCGGACTCCTGCTGCCCGCCTGACTCACCATCTTATTTCCCCTCCATCATTCCCCTGAGAAAAATGGGACTCCCTCTCCCTGTGCTTTGCTGCTCTTGGTAGGAGCCCAAACCTCAAGGCAGCTGGGACAAGAAGGTGAAAACAAGGATTTTTCATCACTTTATATGAAGCCTTGATATAAGGAGAAGGGAGCCTTTTTCCTTCTATTTCCATTAAACAAAATATGGCTCAGCAGTTTGCTTAATCAGAATACCTCTTGGCTATTTTCTTGGCTATTTTCCCACTTTAAGTCTGCCAACCATTCTTTTAAGACAGATGTGACAGGGACAGGACAACCTGTATGTCTCTCCAGGAACAATAAGTAGGGGATATTTATTGTATCTGTAATACAATATAATACAATATATATTATAATAATAATATAATATAATAGAATCTGTCTTATAAGTAATACTTATAAGTATCCTGTACAGATACAGGAGACTCAGGCTTTTCATGTATCTGTATTTTGCTGCTGAATTTCTAAAGTTCAGATCCTCATCTAAAATTTCAAGTAGTGTATATAATAGCCTAGGGGCACCTGGGTGGCTCAGTTGGTGAAGCGTCCGACTCTTGATTTCAGCTCAGGTCATGATCTCATGGTCGTGAGATTGAGCACATAAGAGATCGAGCCTGAGATCCTCTCTCTCTCTTTGCTCCTCCCTGACTGTTGCACGTGCGCTCTCTCAAAATAAATAAATAAACATTTAAAAAATAAAATAAAGTAAAATTGTTTTCTAATGCCACTTGTGGGGATAAGTGACACTGACAAAATAAGACATTCAGTTAGTTTTTCTTTGTGTATGAAAGATGTTTGCTAATACTTAATAGGTTTAAAAATAAAGATCAGCCCTACACAGACTCCTCTCCTCCTCAAAGATCTAAGTCAGCTGTGGTTGTGTTGACCAGACCAAGAAGGTCCCCATTTGGGGTAAGTCACTGAGGAAAATGAGATGAAGCATACTTCCATGCTTCTTGATGACTTTTCTCTTCAGAGAAACCATGAGAATAATACTCTATTTGGTCATCCAGGCACTGTACTTATGAAACATATAACAGCAATAAAAGCAAATACAGTTGATCTTTGAACAGCATGGGTTTGAACTGTGTGGATCCACTTACATGTGGATTTTTTTTTTACTAAAAATGTATTTCTCTACCAAATGATTTTTTAATAACATTTTCTTTTCTCTAGCTTATTTTATTGTACAAATATAGTATATAATACCTTTAACCTACAAAATATGTGTTCATCGACTGTTTATATTAAGGCTTCTTGTCACAGTAGTTAAGTTTGGGGGGAGTTAAGGCTATACATGGATTTTTGGCTGCACGGGGCTCCTAATGCTCATGTTCAAGGGTCAGTCTACTAGGTTATTACTGTGAGCAAGCAGGTACTATTCTAAGCATTTTATATATATCAGATCACTTAATCCTGGTAAGAATCCCATGGAAGGGACGCCCCTATTCATCTCATTTTACATGTTAGGAAACTAAGGCACTGAGAGATAAGTAACCTTCGGTCACATAATAAGTACATTGAAACAATATTGAAATAAAAACAGGAGAGAATAGTATCTCTGATCACCAAATCTTGTTTCCATCACCACTTAATTAAAACTTGGCTCAGGAAAAATGTTCATATTCTCAAAAAAAGAAGAAAAAAGCCAAAAACCTCCTTGCCTTGGGCCAGGGTTCCCCTCCTCACTATTAGCAGCTTGCATGTTATAACACATGGTGCATCCTCCTGCTGACAAAGTTAAATTGAGGCTAGTTCTCACTAAATATTCATGCTGTGGGTAAAGAGAACTGCTCTCTATGCATATGGACTGTGTTATCTGTGGTGATTTCATATTCTTTCTCTTTCTACATCAGAAACAGAATAAGGGGAACTTCTGAAACCCCCAAGTCCCCCAAATGGTCATTCTAACCATTATCTTCTGGCCCAAGAACTTATTAAGAGATCAAGTCTCTGGGTCATTCAAACAACCATCCCCCTCTTGGCCACAGAATTCCTTGGTATAGTGCCTCCCTGTCTCTGGCTGCCCTGTGCTTAGCAAGGATGCTTCCTTACTGGGACCTTGTCCTTACACATTTAAAAAGGATAATTTATTGTTACTTTTTAAATGTTTATTTTATTTTTGAGAGAGAGAAAGAGCATGCGTGGGAGGGGCAGAGAGAGAGGGGGACAGGGAGAGAGGGAAACAGAGGATCCGAAGCAGGCTCTGCGGTGCCAGGAGAGAGCCTGATATGGGGCTCAAACTCGTGAACCCTGAGATCACGACCTGAGCTAAAGTCTGTCACTTAACTGACTGAGCCACCCAGGAGCCCCTAAAAAGGGCAATTTAGAAAGAGCAGTAGTTTTTAAATGTAGTTACACACTTCTTCCCTCACTAGTACCTTGCACAAGTATCTTATACATTTTAAGTGAGCCCTTTTACCTAAACCAACTATACAGACCTCGGTCTCCAAAATAAAATTTACCACATTTCAAATACTAGGCAATTTCAAGGTAACAAAGGGCCTCAGTTTCCACTAGGTACAACAAGGAAATTTTATAGCTCCTGAGCTTGTGTTTTAGTTCCCGACTTTGCTCTCCAAATAATGAAGCTAATTTAATTAAGGATCTGTTAAAGCAACAACTCATTTAGTGCTGGAAACAGGAAACAACACATCGTTTCTCTCCTTTCCCCCATCCCCATCTGCCTTTGAACTTAGGGGAGAGGACCATCTCATAGACAATGCCCTGCGGGTTTAAGAAATAGAGCAGGTCAGAGAATTCTCAGACTAATCTTAAGTACATGGCTTATTATAGGGACCCACAAGTATAAGTCTGAGAGGACACATTACAGAGAAAAGTCAGGATGACCAGAGACTTCACAACACCATAAACCCTATAATCAATGATGGCTAACTTTGGTTGAACACTCATCTCGTGCCAGGCACCTTTCTATATGCTTTATATGTTTTCACTCATTTAGTCTTCATAGGCAAATGATGGAATTGGTACTATTCTTATCTACATTGTATATGTGAGAAGACTGAGGTAGAGAGAAGTAAAGTAACTTGCCAAAGTCACACAGCTAGTTGGACACAAAGTCAAACCTTTGGATCCAAGCATTCCAGCTTCAGGATCCCTGAGCTTAGCCACTATATTTCAACTACTTGTCAAAACAGACAAGCCTGAGCCACCCAGGCACCCCTCTTTCCTTTAAAATCGAGGTAATAATGCATTCCAGAGTTGTTGTAAGAATTATATGAGAAAACATATGCGAGGGGCTAGAAGAGTGGCTGGCTGTAAGAAAATGCCTAATAAATGGCTCAAAAGAGTCCAGTGCAAACATGCTGAATACTCCTTCATTCTGAGGTTCATTCTCATGTAATATTTCTACCATTAAAAGCACACAGATTATTGATTACCAATTTTTCTCTTAAACAGTCTGTTTGTGTCCCCAACAGGGATTGAACCTCTCAGAAAAGAATTCTGGTATCCTCTAACAATGTGCCAAGGGAGCCCTGGCAAAACTAGGGCACATCACCATAGCTCTGGGAAGTCAGTTGTGTTATGCTCCTAAGGAGAATACACTTAGCTAAATGAAAGAATGTGTGTGGTTTCCAGACGTACTTAGCTTGTTTCTAGGCCAGAGGTCATTTCTGTTATTCTCAGGCTACCTTTCCAAATAACTCTAATGAAAAGAGCTCTTGACTTTTCTATACCATGAGGATTCCAATCTAATGTGTTAGTCTGATAGCAGCACATTTAGTAGCCTCTTGGACTCTCCGTCCCACTCAGGAATTTTATTTCCTGTACTGAAGGAATCTGACTTAGTCACAGAAAATATCTGTGCTTGTTTGGTGATTTGAGTCATAAACTATAAAAGACATGTGTTGCAGATAAAAACATTTAATTAGCTTCAAACGATTATTGCGCACACTAGCAATGTGATCCTAAGAGGTAGACTGTTGGATTCCAGGAGGAAAGGAAGGGAAATGAAGCAACTATTTTTAAATTCATATGATGTACCAGAAGGTAGGATATTTCACTACCGGCATTTACTGAGCTCAACAGGTGCCAAGCTCTATGCTACACCATTCTGCCCACGCTCTCTCAGATAATCAACACACCTATTCTTTGTTGTTGGTTAAAGAGATCCCTCTTTTCCAGATGGGGAAACTGCAGGAGGAAAGGAATGACTTTCCCAAAGTTTCTTATCTAAGAAAAGGTGAATTCATAACTTTAGCCCTAAAATCTGGATCCAAAATCTAAGATTTCTGATGCTACCATTTCATGAACCCTACTACTGACTTAAGCAGATGGTATAATCTTGACCCTCAGAATAGGTAAGAGTAAGGGTAGAAGATACCAGTTTTACAACAACAGAGACTATCATATAGGAGGCCAACTGAACGGCCTCTCTCTACCACTAAGATGAAGATGCAGCCCAAATTCTCTGTCAAATGAGAAATAAGCTAGATTTGACCTTGCTTGAACCAGGGATCAGCAGAGTTCTAATGGAACTCTGAAATCCTGGGGTCCCCAGGATTTTGTTGTATTTGTATCATGGTCCGATTTCAGCCCGACTGGTCACACAGAGCAAGTGTTCCTCACTGACTATCTTCTCCTAGCTCGTGGCTTTTCTTCCAAAACCACTCTGGGTATTTTCATAAATAGATTTCATAATCAGAAATATAAAGAGAATCACAGCAATGCCAATTCCACCCCCAGGACTGGTTCCTGAAGGCATGCTTCAGACCCTTCACTTGCTTTTCAGACAAGAGTAGAAATAATTGGGCTGCACTCAGTCTATTTTTATGAAATTATTCTGAAGAACAGTCATTATGTTGGGAAGATTCTACCTCACCCATCTCCATGGACTGTGGCTAAATGAGGACAGCGGTTTGTGAAGAAGCAGTTGTAAGCTTGTAGAACACCACATCGCATACAGCAGTTGCTTTCTTACATACTTCAGTGCAAACAGCCTGGAAGCCCAAACTAAACAGAAAAATATCCATTGTTAGCTCTAATTTAATAACAATTCTTTTCTGCAATTTCCAGGACTATGTGATGTGCTCAGGGGAAAAAATCCTCATAAACATATAAATTTGCATCATAAAAGCAAATGGAATGATTATTAAAAATGGGATAGTCTGGGGGCGCCTGGGTGGCTTAGTCGGTTAAGCGTCCGACNAAAAATTATTGGGATTTTTAAAAGTTTATTTATTTTGAGAGGGAGGATGGGGAAGGTAGAGAGAGAGACAGAATCCTAAGCAGGTTCCACGCTGTCAGCACAGAGCCCGACATGGCGCTCAGACTCACAAACCGTGAGATCATGACCTGAGCTGAAATCAACAGTCAGATGCTTAACGACTGAGCCATCCAGGCGCTGGAGGGTATTTGTTTACATGATGGGTCCCAGAGCAGGAGCTGGATATGTGCGGGGCATGGTTTCCCCACTGAGCCCTTCTGTCTCCCCAGATCTGCAGTTACCTTAGCGACTTTTGCTCCTGCAAGTGGTTTAGGGCAAAGTCATTGGTTCTAATCCTGCTCCTGCTGGTAGAATTCACTTCATTTAAATAAATGTCCACTTCATTTAAATAAATCTCCCAACTGCGTGGATGAGACAAGGTGACTTGTAAGTTTCTCCAGGAGCCTCAAACTCCAGAGGCTCTTTCTTCTAATCCCTCCACCCCGTTCACACACAGGCTTCTCCTCCTCCCCCTCCCACTGCAAACACCACTGGAAGCAGGGGTGACTGTGTGAACTGGTCTGGTCATCTGACTCCAGGACACTTTCACCAAGGCATGGGGTCACCATGCAGGGGAATGCATACTCGGGAGTGGAATGCACTTGGAAGTGGCTTTCCTTTCCAGCTCTCAGGCTTGCAGCTGGAGTGGGAGGAGGACCCAGGACTTGCTCTCTGCACTGCTCCGCCCCCTCTTCTCTGTCAATGGCTAAGCCTGGGCCCACGCCTCCAGATGCAGCTGAGGCCATCTCAGGCACCGGGTTGGAAATAATCACATTCTTTCCCTGTCTTTCCATTCCCCTGCAGCTGGCCGGTGATGGATTGGGTATGACTAGCTGGGGGAAAATGAAACATTGTGCTCATACAGTGCAGTTGGCTTTACCAGAGTTCTGTGGACTGAGACCTCAAGTTCAAAACCAACTGCCAAACATGTGGTTTTGGCCATTCATTTTCCACGTGTTCCATTTGGGTTTGCCTTCTTCCCAGAAAAGATTCCAGGGAGGATAGACATGGCTGGATAGGTGGGAGGCAGACTTTCTGAATTCCTTGGCTCTAACACTACTGTCACCAAGAATGGTGCGATTACCAATAAAATGGTCTGGAGAATACTCTTTGAGTTCAGAAACAGACGTAAGCAATTTTATCAAAAGTTGGCCTCGACCCTAATTATCAGAGTTTGCATAAAATGTAAGCGCTTTTTTAAAAATGTCTTTTAAAGTTTATTTTTTGAGAGAGAGAGCATGAGTAGGGGAAGGGCAGGGAGAGAGGGAGACACAGAATCTGAAACAGGCTCCAGGCTTTGAGCTAGCTGTCAGCACAGAGCCCAACACGGGGCTCGAATCCACGAACCATGAGATCATGACCTGAGCTGAAGCCAGAGGCCTAACTGACTGAGCCACCCAGGCACGCCATAAGCTCTTACCTGACAAATATATGGCAAAAAATCACTTGTCTGAATTGGTTTACATATAGTCTAAACCTCTTTCTTTCTCAGAGTATCTCTGGCTCTATCACTTTCATTCCCCATCTCTCTCTCTCTCTCTCTCTCTCACACACACACACACACACACACACAGACACACACACACGTGCCTGCACACGCACACACATACTCTACCATGTGACCATCCAGGTACATCACGGCATCACACTGAGAGACACTGAGCGTCTACTCCTTCCCAACAAGCCATCTGAAGCCAGAAGCCTCCAGAACCAGAACCCAAAGAAGAAATGATAGAGTTGGTCTCAGCTTTTCCCATCTGAAGCCCACAGACATACCCATCCTGCAACATACACAGCAGCTGGCTCACACACCTTGACATTTCCCCACCCGCTGGAAGCTCCGAACCTCAAATAAGTTACTTCAACTACGGAGAGTGACTTCTCCAGCACATATCCCAGACTGAGGAAACATGTAGGCCAGAGGCAGCCACTCTCTGTGCCCAGGGAGCTCAGAGTACCCTTCTCACCAGCAAAGTCGAACTGAACTGCCGTCCAGACTTTCCTGGAAGGCAGTGACTTATCAGTAATGAAACTTCCCAGGTCCTTAGCTTCCCATCTTGTCATGAGAATCCTGTCATTTCCACGCCATTGACTGGAGCCTAAATGCTGCATTGGGTATAGAAGAAAAGGAAGTAAAGCGGAGAGAATATTGGCAGCCATCTCCTCAGGCAGTTATGAACACTCAGCTGTAAGGATATTGTCTGGCTTCCCAGAGAAGAACGGGGAAAGAGGAAAGATAAAAACATTCAAGAGTTGTCCAACTCCAGAGTTCCTTCAGTAAGAATTTTCCTTCCACAGTGTCAACAAACGCAGGCTACATCAAGGACTTTTCATTTTTCCTAATATGCCCTGAGCAGTCTCAAGCTGTTGCCATTAAGCGACTCTAATGTTTTCTAATGCACCAGCACATTTATAGTAATTAGACATGGGAAAGTTCCTTCCGTCCCAGAACCTTCACGCTGGAACCCAGTAGAGGAAGTCTGGCAGAGTCTTCTCAGTTACAATGTCTACTCTGTTGTACCATCTTATTTTTCAAGAGGGAGGTAATACGGGGGTACAGTGACAGGCTAGTACCAAACCCAGGGGGGTCCCTATGAAGCCCAGAGAGGGAGAGCTGTGCCAGGAACCACCCGCAGCTTGGCACCACAGCAGGGCAGAGCTGTGGAAAGGGACAGGGAGTGAGAAGAGGAAAGATGGAAAGAAAGTTCCTTGGAGACTTTCCTGTTTCACCTCAGGGCTGCGCAAAGGTGCTCTGTGACACCGGATTCCTTAGCAAGGCAACGGGTAGAGAAGTCCTTTCTGGAGTGATCACATGCGCTCCTAACACCATTTGGCTTCCTCAACCTACAGGCAAACACAAACACCTACATCTCCTGTATATAATTTACTGTCCTAGCCAAGACTGTTTCCAAAGATTAAATTTGATATATAAAATATTACATATTCAGAGTAAAATCTTCAATGATGCAGAATGGTACACAGTGAAAAGTAAAATCCCTCCCCCTATTCCTCAATGAATGCATACCCTGGCCACAGGCAACAACACTCCACAGTTTACATTATATCCTTCGAGAAATAATTTCTGCATGTGTGGGGCATCCGGGTGGCTCAGCCTGTTAAGCATCGATTTCTTGATTTCAGCTCACAGTTTGCGAGTTTGAGCCCCATGTCAGGTTCTACACGGACAGTGTGGAGCTTGCTTAGGATTCTCTCTCTCCCTCTCTCTCTACCCCTCCCCTGCTTGTGCACACACTCTCTCTCAAAACAAATAAACAAACAAAAAAAATGATTTATAAACATATCGTTGAATCTGTATATAATACTTTTTAAAATATTCACATGGGAATCACACAAAGCACCCTGTTCCATCGCTTGCTTTTTAAAATTCAATATATGTGGACATCTTTTCATGTCAGTATACAGAGATCTAATTCATTCTTCTTAAGAACTGAATATTGTTTGGGCAGACAATAATTTATTGAGTCCTCTTGTTCATGGCCATTAGGTAACTTCCAGCTGTTTGTTATTACAAGTCATACTGCAGTTAAATTATTTGTACCTGTATCTTTGTGTACCTGTGCCAGTGGATCTTAGAAGTGGAATCTTTGACTTAAAAAGCATGCACATTGCAAATTTAGGTAGATGAAGTCATAATGCTCTCAACAATAGCAATTTAAAGCAAAATGCTGGCTTTTCCACATCCTTGCCAACATGCAATATTCACCAGTAGGTAAAAATTGTATTTTAGTATTTTACTTTTCATTTCTTTAATTATGAATAAAATTAAGAACCCCTCCCCTCATAAATCCTATGTGTACATTNTGTACCTGTATCTTTGTGTACCTGTGCCAGTGGATCTTAGAAGTGGAATCTTTGACTTAAAAAGCATGCACATTGCAAATTTAGGTAGATGAAGTCATAATGCTCTCAACAATAGCAATTTAAAGCAAAATGCTGGCTTTTCCACATCCTTGCCAACATGCAATATTCACCAGTAGGTAAAAATTGTATTTTAGTATTTTACTTTTCATTTCTTTAATTATGAATAAAATTAAGAACACCTCCCCTCATAAATCCTATGTGTACATTTAACACCCTGTTTGTACACCCAGGTACATACCCAGAAACACATTTGCTTTGTGAACTACCTATTTGTATCGTTTCCTCATTTTCTTTTTTTTTTATGTTTTATTTATTTCTGAGAGAGAGAGAGAGGGAGATACAGAATCTGAAACAGGCTCCAGGCTCTGAGCTAGCTGTCAGTACAGAGCCCGACGCGGGGCTCGAACCCACAAACCATGTGATCATGATCTGAGACGAAGTCAGTCGCTTAACCGACTGAGCCACCCAGGCGCCCCCTCATTTTCTTTTGGACCGCTCATTTACTCTTCTTGACTAGTAAGAATATATGCATGTATTTATGAAATTACTCTATCTTTATCATAGACATTCACAATTTTTCCTACTTGAGCCTTTGAATTGTTTGTACTTTGTTTACAGTATTATTACAATACTGAAGTTTTCACATCATTAAAAACATAACCCAATTTATCAGCCTTGTGCTTTATAACCTCCGGGTTTAATGTCAGACTCCAAGAGCTTCCCCACTCCAAATTATTTTTTAAATTACAGGTATTTTCTTCCAGCACTGTAACTACTCAATTCTTTGTAAGTGTAAATATTTTAATCATTTGGAATTTACATTGGTGTTAGACATGAAGTAAGGAGTCAACGATATATTGTTCTCAAATTTGCAGTTGTCCAAATATAATTTGTTACAAAATCTAATTTTGGCTTATTAATTCCAAATACTGTCCTACATGTCAAATTCAAAACATATGCAGGTTATTTCTAGACTCAGTAATCTGTTTCATTGATTTGCTACCTCCACCTTGATTATAAGCTGATTTAATTACTCTAACTTTATTATGCATTTTAATATCTGGTGGAGCTAGTCTTTCTTCATAGCTCTTCCTTCCTATGTTTTATTTTCAAGCTGGAAAAGTTGCAAGGAGATTGTCTCTTCAAGGGTGGTGGCCTGGGCTGGCTTTGAGGGGTAAGTGCTCTTCTGTTCTATGAAAAGCCACTTGAGTGGGTCCTAAGGTTATGCGTTACCCACCCATAGCCCTGAGGAGCACCTAAAATGCAAGCCCAGATGTACTCTGTTCTCTCCAAAGCCAAAGGCTCTGTTTAGAAATGTAGAGTGGGCAGATTTTTAAAAAACAGATGTAGGTTTCTACAGTTTATATAGCCAACAGAGAAATGTTTCTTCTCTAAGTGTGGAATTTTAATGTCTCATTCGTATACATGAGTACATGTGGTACATGAATGCATGTGGCCGAGTAATGTGTGTCTCTCAGCGGCAGAGAATGGATGGAAGAGCCAGCATCCGAGAGAGGTCTGTATGGAGTCCTGATGCCCTTCTCACCCTACAGCGCCACAAAGCATGTTACAAAAAACAGGCTGGGACTGGTAAAGTCCATCCCAGGCCTGGGCTCTTTATCCCACAATTGGTGTTATGAATAATGAAACACCCTGAGTTTGGGAAATGTATATTGTTAAGCTTCAGAGTTCTGATTCATTCTGGAGCCTTCAGAGAAAACTGTAGAGGCTGCTTTCAGGCAACAGGCTTGAGCAGTGGAAATGGAGCCATGCAAAAGACCCATAACAATCACTCATCACTGACCACTGAGCTGAATGCAAACAGTCTCATTAAGAAACCACCTGGAAATAGCCATAGGCCCTAAGGGACCAGTTACAACCAGGCACAGTTCTAAGATTACCAAAAAAGGGAAAATCCTATCCCTGTCCTCCCTCACTCCATCCCATAACTGTGGCCCCTCACCACCCCCTCGAGGAAGACAGTCTCTCCTTCCCTGTCCTGTTTGCAGCTCCCTGTGGTGTACTCATTCATTCAGGAAACTTCTATCCCTTCTGTTCTGCCCCGGGTGAATTCTTTCACTGCGGCACCTCTGGTTTCCACCCAATCGGGTTGCCCCACCTTTGGGGGCCCCCATCCGATTGGGAAAGATACCACAAAAACCTTATTCCTGTGGCCTCTTCCCTTCAGGGAACGAATATTCCCAGTCATCCTTGAAGGGCACAGGGAAACATGAATGTTTGGGGACCTTTAGTGTTTGGAGGCCTAGACTCCAGTTAAGAGAGATGTGCTAGAGGGCACTGCCCTGGGGGTGGTTAAGCAGCAGACTGGGGGCTACACCGGAAGGAGAGTTGGGGAAAGAGGTACACCTTGTAGTTGACCTCACGGAGGGGCTTTGAAGGCCACCATAACTAACGTTCTTTTTGCATCCTCTTTGCTGTTATTTTCTTCTGAAACCCACAAGCCTTCATAGAGCTTTGGACCATCTCACAGGCAACTATGGGGGGATTAAGGGACCTGACTGTGCCCACCTGGGGGAAAAGAGTCACATCCAGCTGAGAGGGACAAGATTTAGGAAAGGAGCAGATTCAGATGAGTTGGCAGGAAATGAATTACAGAGGACAGAGAGCAGCAGCTAGGTGGCTGAAGTGGTAAAAACTATGACCAATTTCTGTCCTCTGAGCCTTTCCCAGGGAATCCCAGAAATACTAAATAGGGAAATCTGGATACACTGGAATTTCTATAGGCAGTCAAATTTGGTTACTAAGGGAGACCTACGGCTTCATATCTATCAGAGAAGGGTCATTTCTGCAACAAATGTTTAACTTTTTGTAAACTCTCATTTTGATGCTTAAGGTGGAGGCATCCTCTTACCTATTAACCAAGGTTTTTCAGAGAGACCAGCTTGTGTCTAGGCCTCCCCCACCTGACACAGTTTTCAAATAGTCCAGTAAATCCTATCAAGGCAAGAAGACAAACAAAAGTTAAAATCCAGCTTATCCAGGTAGTTACCCCAATTCTACTCTTAGCAGACAAGGGCTCTTGGTGGCAACCTTGGCTGGTGAGCAGGGAGAGGCCACCAGTGATGGACAGCTCTGGCATTTCCCCACAGATACGCATGGCCTGAGGAGAAGGATTAGCTTTTCCAGGTATTGCTAAATAAAAATAATTGCAGAATTAAGGTTCCAATGAGCCCACACTATCCTCTCCCTCTGATCCCCCAGACCAAGGTAAGCAGATCTTACCTCTGAGCCTTCCATGCTGCTCTTAGACTGGCTTTTGTGTCCTTGTTTCAATATAAGCTGCCTTTGATATTCTTTTGAAATTGATTCAAACCAGATATAAATTTGGATTTTGTTTAATGTTTATTTATTTGAGAGAGAGAGAGAGAGAGAGAGACAGAGCACGAGTGGGGGAGGGGCAGTGGAAGAGGGAGACTCAGAATCTGAAGCAGGCTCCAGGCTCTGAGCTGTCAGCACAGAGCCTGATGCAGGGCTCAAACTCAAGAACTGTGAGATTATAACCTGAGCTGAAGTCAGATGCTCAATCAACTGAACCACCCAGGTGTCCCGTGAAAAACCATCTTTTGACTCAGGTGCCACTAGTCACATGAGTTCACTAATCCATTTAATACACATTTATTGAGCATGTGTCTATTATATTCACAACTCTATACCATGGCCAATAGAGATGTTGATACTATTGGCTCTCATTTTAATAATATTTTTATTTTTTAAATAATTTCCAAATGCATTATCGCACCTAATCCTAAGTAGATGAAATGCCTGTGCCTTAAAAGAAATGTGGACACCTGGGGAAACAGGATATTCCATGCTAATACAAAAATATAGTAAACTTTATACTTTCTGTTATGTTTTATAAAATAGGAAAATCAACATGAGGTCAGCTTAACCTTAGATTCTCAGAGGGGGCTAACTCAGAGTAGTTTGGTTTTTTTTTTAATCTTGGGATGAACATATGTGAATTTTTTTAAAGCTTGTTTTCATATAATCACAGTATGGAAAATTTGGAAGATGAAAAATAAAACACCCCTGTCCTAATTGATATTATTATCATGCATAAGAAAAAAATAATGGAATGGAGTATATACTGGAGTGTTTCCTTCCATTAATTTTTAAGATATGCCATATATATATAAAACAATATATATAGTTTAATCTATACGTATAATCACACACACACACACACACACACAAAGCTATAGATTTTTAAACAGTTTTTTAAATGTTTATTTTCTTTTGAGAGAGACAGAGTGAGAGCAGGGGAAGAGCAGAGAGAGGGAGACACAGAGAGAAGCCAGTTCCAGGCTATGAGCTGTCAGCACAGAGCCTGACACGGGGCTCGAACTCACAAACCAGGAGATCATGACCTGAGCCAAAGTGGGATGTGTAACCGACTGAGTCACCCAGGCGCCCCTATAGTTTTAACTAACATTAGGGTATAAATACTTATATGCTGTTACAAAGTGTTTATAACCATTATTTTAATATTTTTATCCTATTACAGTGAGTGGATGTATGACAATGTATCATATAACCACTGCTCTGTTACTAGACATACAAAGTTTTCCAACATTTCAACTATTCTGAGCAAAGTAGTCTTCCCATATTATTGTTTCTTTAAGGTAGTTCTCTATAGGAAAGTTATTTTAAATAATCTATCTTAAGTTTGGGCTTTCTTGCTGAAACTATGGTATATTCTTGCCAATTAAGATGATTAAAATCTTAAGAAATTTTACTGCAACTATTACTTATTTAAATCTACATTCCTTCTTGAGTGACTAAACCTTCTCTACAATTTTTTCAGACTGCTTTGTTCCTCTCCAGGTAAACAACATATTTTTCTGCCAACTTTTTGTTATACAAATGTGGAACCATGAACATTGCTGAGACACTCTAAAAGTTGTACTTTCTTTTTTTTTAATGTTTTATTTATTTCTGAGAGAGAGAGAGAGAGAGAGAGAGAGACAGCATGAGCAGGGGAGGGTCAGACAGAGAGGGAGACACAGAATCCAAAACAGGATCCAGGCTCTGAGGTAGCTGTCAGCACAGAGCGCGACATGGGGCTCGAACCCATGAACCATGAGGTCATGACCTGAGCCGAAGTCAGACACTTAACTGACTGAGCCACCCAGGCACCCTAAGTTGTACTTTCTTTAAGAATTAAACATTAAAAAAAAAACAGGATCAGTAGTGCTACCAAGTGTTTTCTTTGGCTTGAATTAAAGAGCAAAACATTTTGGACCTGTGGAATCACTTGGGCCCTGTGTAAACAGATTTAGGAACACATTTTCTCAAGTAATACAGTAGATTTGCTTCAGCTTCTATTTGTTTCATCTTCCTGCCACCCACCCAAGCCTGTCTGCATGAAAACAAGAAATGTTTGTGATTTCCCACCTGCCTTACACCATTCTGCTATTCTTTTAATTAATCAGTCCTCTTGAAATTACCTTGTCCATTCCTCCCACATTGTTCTAATTCTATCCACAGATCCCATAGTTGAGCTGTTCACAGTGTTTGCTAGCTAGCATCCCATTGGTGGTCGATTTTACAAGAGAAAGCAAATCACCACTTCTGTCACATTTATGTAATCTCTTCACCCAGCATGGGGCTCGAACTCACAACCCCAATACCAAGTGTCCCATGCTCCATGGACTGAGCCAGCCAGGCGCCCCTACCTACTTCTGTTACATGTAAAGTTTCATTTTATGTTTACTGTGGGTTCTCTGCAGTAACTCCTAGACACTTTGTTCTTGCAGGGAGTTTTGGTGCAGATCACTTGAAAAGTGGTAAAATGTGCAATTAAGGCAGAAACAAAAAGCTGCAGGACCAAATCCCTCTATCCAAAAAGAAGAAAAGGTCCACAGGATGCGTGCATTTTAAAATACCTCAGTACACACTGAGGAGGGCTCTTGCTGGGATGAGCACAGGGTGTTGTATGTAAGCGATGAATCACGGGAATCTACCCTCAAGACCAAGAGCGAACTATATACACTGTACGTTAGTCAACTTGATAATAAATTATATTTTTAGAAAAATAATTTTAAAAATGCCTTAGTATGAATTTCGGCATGTCAAATATAACCAGGAGTACTTCATAAGACTGGTTAGCTATTTAACCTCTATATACAAAGAATGTTGGAAAAATTATATACAAATATGTTTAGGTCTTTTTTGTGTTCAATGTTGTTACAAAAGAAGTACATGTTCACTAAAAAAAAATTCAAAATTCACAGAAAAGTACAAAGAAGAAAATAAAACCCCCCAGAAAGAGAACCACACTGTTCAAATGATAGTGTTTTAAATAAAATTGGAATCATGATCTCCAATCATGCTTTTTTCAGTTAACAGTAGGCTGGGAATAATTTTTTGTGTTATTGGTGTTCTAAAACATGACGTTTGTCCTATTCTATATATGAATATACCACAGGTTAGCTAATTCCTTTCTTTTAGCAGGTGTGGGGTTCATTTTTCTATTATATTTTCACTATATTCTATATTCTGTATATTTTCACTATTATATTCTATTATATTTTCACTATAATTGTGACTTTCCATAATTTTTTTGCACATTTCTGACTATTTCCTCAGGAGATATTTTTGGAAAAACTCTTATTTTCACTAATCAAAAAATAAAATAATTTTAGAGATTTTTAAATCTCTACTGTAAATGTTAGGAATATTGCTGACATAGAGGACATTTCCTTCTTTTGAAATCCATGAAAATGTACTACATATATTCCTTCCTACATTTAAATTTTTTAAATTCAAGTGTGATATTATTTATCAATTTCTAAAATGATCTAATGTGCCTATGTATCCATCCGTCAGTCCCTTTACACATCTAATCTTTCTATTTCTGTAAACATTTTTACTAGAAAAAATGGCATTTGGTCCCACTATGCTAATATGGGGAAGAGGACCACAGCTCATTTCAACCTTAATCTTTAACCCCTTCAATCAAAGCTCTCCCAGAAAGGCGCTCTAAGCTAACAACGAAAACTTACTACTTCTGATTGAAAAAAATAATCATAAAGACTTTTAGACTCTATGGTGGTCACCTAATAGTTTAGCCACCCAGAATCCCTTCCTCTCTCGGTCTATTTAATATTTTTGGTGGGCAGCAGGGCTAACAACACCTGCCTCACTTCATCTGATGATAGTACAGCTGCCAGTCAGCATGCTCTTCCAGCACACAGATTCATTCGTCCCTTTAGCAATTATTGAGCACCTACTTTGTGCCATGCACGACTCTGGGATCTTGAAATTCAGCATGAGCAAAAGTAAAAATGTTCCTGCTTTCTTAGAACTTAGTCTGTACCAGGGATAAACTTAGCATGTCTGACTCCATATTGTTTCTGTCTCGCCGGGTGCTGTGACCTACAGTTTAGAAGCTTGTGACAGACCCTCCACGTGGGCATGTGAATCATTGACGAAATTTTGCTTATAGCTAAGATTTGTAAACACTGCTTTTTTTACTTTCTTTGCTTGAAACCTACCTCTCTTGGGGAGATGAGGAAGTACATACAGAAATGACTATGCTATGTCTAAGATTTACAGGAAAAGCATGACCAGATGTCTGTACCTAAAGATCAACTGACCAAGGACAAAGCAGTTACATGACTTTCCTCAGATGTCTACAGACCTCACTCACCCAGTGACTCAACCCTCTCCAGCTTCACCCTTCTGCTGACATAAAAGAGGCTTAAATTTCATGCCTAGAGGACATGGTTGTTTGGGACAGTAATCTGCCATCTCTTCCTGGCCTTCCACATAAAGTTGTTTTCCTTGCCCCAACTTCTTGCCTCTCGACTTATTGGTGTGTCATGCGGTGATCAGAGGGTCTTAGACTGGTTATAGAACCCCGTTGGAAGAGATGGCCAAGTTAGACCACATGGAGTTACTTTCTAGAATTTTATATGCAGACAGTGAGAAAATTATTCTTTCCCTTTGACTGAGAGCTATCAAGGTACTAGTTATTTATTTACTTACTTAATTACTTTCTTTATTTTAAGCTTTACACCCAAAGTGGGGCTTGAACTCACAACCCCAAGATCAAGAGTCACATATTTGATTGACTGAGCTAGCCAGGTGCCCCGAAAGACACTATTTTAGAGCTCGCAGCAGCCATGTCCTCTGCCATGTGAGGGTTCCAAAAGAATGAAGCCAAGAAGTACTATAGATGCTGAGAACAAACTGCTAGAGGGCCAGGGTCCTTGAGCTGTTTTGCATGCCCAGCCCCAGCCCTGTGTTTCCTGGTTACAAGACACAGTAAAATGCCCTTTGCCTTTTTGTCCTTAACCTAAATAGGTCTAACACAGACTCTGGGCCCAAATTTCAGAACGTGGGATCTGGGAGTGCTAAGAAGCCAGGGGCAGGAGAGGGGATGCTAAGCTTATGATTATGGTTTTTTTTTCTTTGCTCTGGAAGTACTTTCCTTCAGTATTCTACCTTCCCACACATTTCATTCATTCAACAAACATCTATTCAGCAATTACCATGCATCAGATCGTCTTTAAGGTGCCAAGGACACAGCATATAAACAAAACACATCAGAATCCCTGTCCTTAGGGAGCTCAATTTCTAGTGGAACCAGCTAAACAATAATGGAACTAACAAAGAGTGGTGATACCAAAAACCGAGCAGGAATGAGACCAGGATGCTGAGAAAGCAGAGATAAGGGAATATTCTGTCATGAAGAGCAGCCTGGAAAGGACTTGATTTTTAAGGAGTGGAAGGTTGAGCAGAGACTGAAGTTGAGGTGGGAATAAACCTTGGGAAAGTTGAAGGATTGTGATTAGGAAATAGAGGAGGGACAGTTCAGGAATGCTGTGACACTGCACAGATAAGTCAGCTCTTAGTATCCAGTCCCTGGGAAGAATTAATTTCAAATAAGAAGGAAAGTGAGGGGAAAAGGAAAAAAGTGTTAAAGGCTATCACAGACTTCGTTTACCTGCTCTTTTAATAAAGAGATAAAAATGTTACAAGGTGGAACATCAAAAATTTTATCTTTTTAGGATACTTAGTAAGGGATCCCCATCTAAGTCTCCATTAGTGTCCAGCCCACCTACCCCGCCAGTGTCCTTGCCTGAAGAGTCACTGAGGGATCAGAGAGAGTCCAGATTTTACTGGATTGAAATCTACAGTGAGGTGTCCTCAGCTAAGATGCCAGGGGCACTAATGCCATAAAAGCAGGAAACATTCACAATTTTAGGGACAAATAGACACTGTTAGTATACATATACATATACATATACATATACATATACATATACATATACATATACATATACATAAAACATACATCTAGTCTACATACATCTACTATATACACACACGCGCGCGCTATCACTGACACCCAGGCTACATTGCAATGAAGCTCCCTCTCTGTCAAGGAAAAATGATCCTACTATTACTAAAACCCCAACCTCCTCCCTTCAAAAGAAGAAGTGAGTCACGAGTGTGCCCAGGATTGCTGTCCTTCTACATTAAAGGCCCTCCCTTCTCATACATATCTCTACATCTCCTGCTGTGAAACAAACAGGAGATCAAATGAAAGTGTTCAGAAAGCTGTTAGGATATCACCTGATTTAAAACCCCAGAGAAACTTACAACCAGCCTGTCCAGTGATGTGCCCACATCTTAGGGGCCTACTGATCCCACGGGGGCGAGCCTGGGAGGCTGGTTAATCAGAATCATAAATGCCTGGAAATGTAACCCATCTCCTTTCTTCCTATCCGGAGCCCGCTCGATTCATATGCACCCAGTACACTCTTGTTCTAGCATCGCATGCTTGGCCTTCATTTCCTCGCTTTTAAAATATAAAGGTTATATCAGCTTTTCAATGCGGTCCCCTCCAGTCTTCGGTGTTATGAACCAAATCATCACCTCCCGGCAAGGAAAAAATACACTTCACTAATACTCACTAAAGAACGTGCTCAGCATTGATCCCAAGGGGACAAGATGAATAGTATCAAATTCCTCCCTGTGGGACTCCCTCTAGTCTATAAATAAAGCTTTTAAGAAAGTTTTCTACTTAATTTGAAAGTTTTATACAGTTAGAAGAAAACAATCCAGTCTCCTTAAAAAAAAAAAAAAAAAGTTAGTTAGAAGAAAGAGGAACCAGGGAGCCAGTTTTTTCACAGTGTTGGGAACTTCTGTAGAAGGTTATAAAACCTGTGCCAAGTGAGAAGATGCCACTCCCTTCTGTGATGCACTTTGTGGACAAAATGCCAGGAAATCTAAGGGCAAGCTCCAAATAGCCCCAACCACAGAGGCTTGGAAAGTGGCCAACAACTGTTCCCCACACTGTGGCTAACTGGGACTGGCCTTGAGTGAAAGTCCCTGAGCCATGTGTGAGAGCAGAGCCCTGTGGCTGGCAGAGAACCCGATAAGCCCCGAGTGCACATCGTCTGCAGACATTTGTCTGTGACTCCTCATATATCCACTGATGGCATTTCCTGTTTCTAAGTAGAGGGCACATTTCAAGAGCCTAATTCTGTTCTTTTAAAAAATAAGTAACATTTTAAAAGAAGTTTTTATTTATGGATTTTGAGAAGGATAGAGACGGTGAGACAGAGAATCCCAAGCAAGCTCTGCACTGTCAGCACGAAGCCCAGCACAGGGCTTGAACCCACGAAACCGTGAGATCATGACCTAAGCCAAAACCAAGAGTTGGATGCTTAACCAACTAGGCCACCCAGGTGCCCCAGAAATAAGTAACATTTTATATAAGAAGCATATATAAGGCAGCAGATTACATACCTGCCCCTCTCAAATATTTAGCTTTCATGTAAGCCTAACTGGCAGACCTAGGTTACCCAATAGACACAAATCCCCGAGAAGGGGACTATCTTCACTCTAATGAGCTTAGCCTTTCATCTCTATCAAAATGCCCCAGGGGATGGCATAGTGGAGCCTCTCAAGTCCACAGAGACCTAGTGACTCAGAATGACTGAGGGCAGGGCCAGGGCCCAGAAATCTATACCACGGCAAGCATGCAGCAAGCATGCTAAGCCCTCCTCCACATATAGAACAGAGAAGGACCTCTTTAACGGGCAGCAGAATCATGGCATAGGAAGCATCAGAACTGAAGGCAAAGACCCTGGGGTTCCAGCCTACATGACACTATTAACTGTGTGCTCTTAGGGAAATAACTTTTTTAAAAATTTAGTTTTATTTTTTTAAATGTTCATTTATTTCTGAAAGAGAGAGAGAGACAGAGTATGAGTGGGAGAGTGACAGAGAGAGAGGGAGACACAAAACATGAAGCAGGCTTCACGCTCTGAGCTGTCAGCACAGAGCCCAACGCAAGGCTCAAACTAACAAACTGTGAGTTCATGACCTGACCCGAAGTCGGCCGCTCAACAGACTGACCCACCCAGGTACCCTTGGTTCAGTTTTCTGAAGAATGGATTTAAACATCTTTATGACCACTTATACTTTTGTTGTATTTGACACTTGAAGACAAAATCTCAATGGGACAAGGATGATCACGAGGAAATCTTGTATTCACAGCACACAGTTCTGGGCATTTAGAGAAGGAGGAGGGGGAAGCTGCCTGTCCCTGAATCCTAGCACATGGGCAGCCATGCTGCACAAGCAGGCAGGAGCTGAGCCAGTGTGAGGCCTGCATTGCCACATCATCCCTGACTGCTGAAACCTTCTCGAATCGGTTCAGCATCTGCGTGTGCAGTAGAGTTCTTCCCGACAGATGATCAAAGTAACTTGTCCAGGATACCATAGCACCTTCAGACAAATGCATGTGGTTTTGTTTGGCTACCCAAGGGGAACTTGAGCGAAAAATAAGGCTATAGAGGAGGTAAGAGTCAATATCTGGAAAGTAGTCAGAGCTAAGCTGGTTAAAATTATAAGACAATTGCAAAAGAGTCAAAATAAGGAGCATCATGATTAGAATTGCATTAACAATCAGACTCAGCACCATGAAGGGTGAGTGAGGGTGGGGACCAACATGGAGGCAGAGAGACCAGTAAGAAAGTTGATGGACAGATGTATTTGAGATGCGCACAAGCGTGGACCAGGCAACAGTAGTGGGATCACAGAGAGAGGAATGGAGATACGTGATGAAATCGTGGGCCATACAGGGCTTGCAACAGGTTGGATATGGCAGTTGAAAAAGAAAAGCACCTAATATTAAAAAAAGACCCCTAAATACAATAGAATTAATTGAAACTATAAACTTTCGGTCCAAACACACTAAATCTACAGTCTGACAAATCTCAGAGTGCTGTCTTCTATCGCCATTCTGAATCCCTCTACTGGCCAATTCCTAAATTAATGTTTCAGGAAGCTGGTCTCCACTTGGACATGAGCCTGCATGTCAAAACTGGGAGAGGGCTTAGAAAAGTGGCTTACAGGAGGGTTCGGTTCTTCATCCAAGTGAAAGAAAAGCTGTCAAACACATCACCTTGCTGAGATTTCTTTGAGAAACACTCTCTGTTACCTCACAGTGCTCTGGTATATTGACCTCCATCCACCGTCCTTCAAAAATGGATCAAAAAAAGGAGACATGGAATGCAAGGAATTTTCCAGCGAACTTTGTACCTTGAGAAGCAAGGAAACAAGATTAACTTGATTAATAACAGGAACAAACAAAGATAAAAGAATAAACTCCCAAAGCATCACACCTTTTCTTCCAATCCCTCCCTTCATTGTGCTCACCAAATGTTTTCTGACAAAAGTTTTTTTATGTGGTTTGTTTTATTTTGTTTTATTCCAAAATAATTTGATGCTTATAGTATTGGTTAAGCACACAGAAGCCATCACAGCTTCATAACATGAGAGTGTCAGGGAATCATGTCCCAGAACATGTCAAGGGCATGTGGCCAAGATCCATCCTCTGTTTTGTTTGGGCCCTTCTCCCTCAGCAACAAGAGTCCTGCCAAATGACCAGACTGGAATGCGGGACAGGTCACTATGCAGAGAATCAAGACGTTTAATGTTCATTGTCAGCTGTGTTTCACAATCTCTCTAAGCCTTGGTTTCCTCATTTGTGAAAGGAGGAATTTATAATCGTTGCCTTGTCAACCTCAAGGGGCTCATGGCAGAATCTGCATAAGGTAAATAAGAACCTCTCTGTAAATTATAAAACACTACAGCAACATCAGCTTGTTGAATTCTTCTTCTCCTTCTTCTTCCTCTTCCCCTTCCCCTTCCCCTTCCCCTTCTCTCTCCTTCTTCTTGTCATCAGATGAGTTGTTGGGCTAGCAGTTGAGGTGTGGTGTGGGCAATCTGGACCAAATCTATCTTTACTCCTGAAGTCAATCCCCAAACCCTAACCACCCTTTTCAGGTGAATTACTATTGTGTTCACCTTTTCAGGAGAATGCCATTTTCACATTAGGTTATTTGTGGACACCAATGAGAGCTTAGAACAATAACAAATTCTTTCTTGGTGCTCATTGTGCCTTGTTGACCTCAGAGGGACGTTACAGAACATGTTTCAATTTGATTTCAACTTGTAGAGCAATAAATGCAATGGCCCCTCTACTGTAAACTTGGCACATTTCTTTATTTAGAAACTGTCTGAAGAAAATTCGAGGAAGAAGCTTGGTTTATTCATAAGAACTAATAATACGTTTGCTTCTCTTTTTCTCCTAGTTTATGACACTTCTCAATATAGTGGTAAATCATCAGATTAATAGTCCAAAACTCCTTGTGGGTAAAATGGGATTAGTAAATTATAATAGAAATGACCCAGTGAACTCCCTAACAGTGCCAAATTACTTTTTGGTTTCCAAGGTTTTCCTAATGCTCCAAAACAAACATTTCAGTAGTGTATCAGTGTAACTGGTGGTACTAATGCCTTCTGCTAAGTCGTCCCATCCTCAAGAGAATACGCCAAGAAAAGAATTGATTATAATCAGAATTATATGTCACCACAGCTTAACTGTACTCTTATACTAACCTCTAGTTCTAAAATAATGCCTCCTATTTTTTTAAATGTTTTATTTATTTCTAGGAGAGAGAGAGAGAGAGACAGTGTGAGCAGGGGAGGGTCAGAGAGAGAGGGAGCCACAGACTGAAACAGACTCCAGGCTCCGAGCTGGCAGTCAGCACAGAGCCCGACGCGGGGCTCGAACCGACGAACCGCGAGATCATGACCCAAGCGAAAGCCGGACGCCCAACCGACTAAGCCACCCAGGAGCCCCAAATGCCTCCTATTTTTAAAATAGTTGGTATTTTTAAACAAAAGATAGAGCAGCAGTGAGATGACAGGATGAGCCAAAACCAAAATGGATGAGTTATTCTTATATCTAAAACAATAGTAGCAAGTCAGGACATACAGGCTGTTGTGTCTAAACAACATTGCACATCTTAATGATGACGTATCTAATAATTATCTAAATGTTTGATGTTAACAATGTACTAAAATTCCAGATTAATGGCTGAATTTCCCCTTCTTTTACTTAAAATCTAGTGGACTCATGCAGACCTAGGTACCTGCAGATAGGGAATGGCTGGTGTGTAACAAATTTAATCATAATAGTCACTAATCAAGTCATCTGAAAATCACAAATTACGGAATGACAAGGGGGAGACTTCTGTCAGCAACACGGCGGACTATTTTTATAAAAACTGCTCCTGGAACAGCCCTAAAACTTAAAATTCGGCACGAAATCTTTTTAAATTCTTCTTAATTCACGGCTGAGCTGCTAGGGAAAGAATTGTGTAAGAGCCAAAAGCAGACATTAGCCTACCATTACTCGAGGAGGTCTAGAGTCTGGGACTTAACAGGCCTAAGGAAGACTAGAAACAAATCTGTGAAAACACAGTAAGAAGGCAGAGACTCTAATTGAATCTGGAACTCCTCCCCCTACCAAGGATTTTCACCCTTGAGGGAGACAATAGGAATACATGACTCTCTTGACCATGGCTGTGGAAAAAGTTGGAGAAGAGGGTCCCCTTAGAATTCCAAGATATAGAAGCAATCAACAGTGTCCATCAACAGGTGAATGGATAAAGATGTGGTATGTACGTATAATGAAATATTATTCATCCATAAGAAAAAGTGAGATCTTGCCATTTGTGACAACATGGATGAACCTAGAGGGCATTATACGAAGTGAAATAAGCCAGACACATAAAGAGAAATACCATATGATTTCACTTACATGTGGAATCTAAAAACTAAACAGGGCTCCTGGGTGGCTCAGTCAGTTAAGCATCCCACTCTGGGTTTCTGCTCAGGTCATGATCCCATGGTTTCATGGATTTGGGCGGCTCCACGTCGGGCTCGGCGCTGGCATCCCAGAGCCTGCTGGGATTCTCTGTCTCCCTCTCTCTCTGTCCCTCCCCACTCACACTGTCTCTGTCTCCCTCAAAATAAACCTTAATAAATAAACAAACAAACAAAACAGAAACAGACCCATAACTGGGTGAAACAAGAGAACAAACTTGTGGTTGCAAGAGGGCATGGTGTGAGAGAACAGACAAAATGGGTGAAGGGGAGTGGGAGGTACAGGCTTCCAGCTGTGGAATGAGTAAGTCATGGGAATGAAATATACAGCCTAGGGAATATAGTCAATGGTATAGTGTTGTATGGTGACAAATTGTAGCTACACTTGTGGTGAACAAAGTATAATGTATAAACTTGTCCAATCACTTGCTGTATACCTGAAACTAATGTGTCTACTTCAATTAAAAAAAAAAAATGGCATGTCTAAACTCATATAATACAACTGGAGACAAATTTATAACTTTATGTATTAGAAGACTAAAAATCAGACCATCTCAAGAAAGTATAAAAAGCATAGCAAATTAAAATAAAGCAGAAGGGCACCTGGGTGGCTTAGTCACTTAAGCATCTTACTCTTGATTTTGATTCAGGTTATGATCTCAGGGTTCTTGAGTTCAAACCCTGCCCACATTGGGCTCTGTGCTGACAGTGCAGAGCCTGCTTGAGATTCCCTCTCTCTCCCTTTCTCTCCCTCTCTCTGCCCTTCCCCTGCTTGCACTTGCTCCCTCTCCCTCTCATAATAAATAAACTTTAAAAATAAATAATTAAATAAAATAAAGCAGAAAATGTAAGATAATGAAGAGACGAAACTAACGTACTAGAAATAATACAGTAGAAAATATTAACCAAGCCAAAACTTCCATGCTGAAAAAAAACCTAATAAAACTTGTCAATTCCAGAGATGTTAACCAAAGAAAAAAGAGATGAATTAGATAAATTCCTAGAAAAACAAATCTTATAAAAACTGATAGAGGAGAAGTAATAAATCTGAACAGTTTATGACAATTTGAGAGTTTGAGTCTATAATTAAAAACCTGTAGGAGTGCCTGGGTGGCTCAGTCGGTTGAGCGTCTGACTTCAGCTCAGGTCATGATCTCACGGTTAGTGGGTTCAAGCCCTGCGTCGGGTTCTGTGCTGGCAGCTCAGAGCCTGCAGCCTGTTTCAGATTCCATGTCTCCCTCTCTCTCTGTCCCTCCCCCCCTCATGCTCTGTCTCTATCTCAAAAATAAATAAACTATATTAAAAAAAACCCTGTACCAAAAAAAAAATCATCAGAATTTTTTCACTCATCACAGAAAGATGTCTTTACAAAACAATATTACCAAAGGATATTTGAAGAGTGAACACTACCCAACATATTTTATAAAGCCTTAATAACTTTGTTATTTGATTAAAAAAAAACATTGCAAGGAAACAAAGTTACAAGCCAAACCTCACTCATGAACATAAATGCAAGAAACCTTAATATATTAGCAAAACAAACCTGGTAATTTATTTGAAAAGGAAGGGGGGAGTTACACAAGAAACAAGGGAAAATATTTTATTTATAAAGATTAAAAACTACATTAAATTAGATTGTGCACAATAAGAAAACAACTCAATTAAAAAAAAGGGCCAAAGACCTTAACAGACACCTTGCCAAAGAAGATAGACAAATGACAAACAAACATATGAAATGACACCCCACATCACATGTCATCAGAGAAAAGCAAATTAAAACAACGAGATACCACTACCCACCTAGGAAAATGGCCAAAATCCAGAACACGGACAACACCAAATGCTGACAAGAATATGGGGCAACAGGAACTCTCAGTCACTGCTAACAGGAATGCAAAATGATAGTCACTTGGGAAGACAACTTAGCTGTTTCTTACAAAACTAAAAATATCCCTATAAATCATTCGGCAGTTGCACACTTTGGTATTTACCCAAAGAAATGGAAAACGTTTGTGTGGCTTTGGTCACACATAAACTTGCACATGGATGTTCAGAATAGCTTTATTCATAATTGTCCAAACCTGGAAGCAACCAACATGTCCTTCAGCAGGTGAGTGGATAAACTGGGGTACACTCAGACAATGGAATATTATTGAGTGCTAAAAATAAATGAGCTATGAAGCCCTGAAAAGACAAGGGGGATCCTTAAATGCATGTTGTTAAGTGAAAAAAAGCCAGTCCCAAAGGCTGTATATGGCAGGATTCCAACTACATGACATTCTGGTGAAGGCAAAACTGTGGAGGCAACAAATGATCAGTAGATTCCAAGGGACTGGGGGGGGGGGGGGGGGGGGGGATAGGGG